>NW_025386848.1:0-13441 GCF_016433145.1 Gracilinanus agilis
GAGAGAGAGAGAGAGAGAGAGAGAGAGAGAGAGAGAGAGAACGAGAGAGAACGAACACTATGCCAGGCTAGGAAAAAAACTCCAATTACCAAGGAAAGAGGTGAGTCCTTGACAAATAGCATTACCCTCTCACCTTAGCAGAAACAGGAAGAGAGTAGTTTGGGGCCAGTGGAGAGGTTTAACAAGGGAGTAGAACAAGGGCATAAGCCATAAGGAAGAAGTTAGCATCATGCAGCTAACACTTCTTAACTGACACCACCTCCCTCAGTCTCCTCTCCTGGCTGATTGAAGGGCTAGAGGATGGAGTGCTAAATTCCTCCCAATGCCTTCCTTTTAGAGAACAGAAACTGGTCTTTTGGGCTCATCTTCTGCTCTGCTGGTTCCAGCTTCTAGGAAGAAGAGGCCCCCAGGGCTAGGTACTCCCTAGAGTCCAATTGTCTCTCTCCTTTACCACCTCCTTTTGTGGATTGCTTATGTATTGTCTCCCTGATTAGATTAAAACTCTTTGAGGGTAGGACCTATCTTTATTTTTATTTATTGTCTCCCTAGCGCTTAGCACCAGCCTGCCACATTGTAGGCATCTAATAAATGTTTATTAGATTGGATTATTGGATGAGAGGGGGAGAAGAGGAGGGAGAGGAAGGAGAAAGGAGAGCAAAAGAAGAAGGGAGACAAAGAGGAAAGGAGAGAGTTATTCCAGGGATGGGGAAAAGTTCCAATTACCAATGAAAAAGGAGAATCCATGGCAAATAGCATTACCCTCTCCCTTAGCAGAAGCAAGAGGAGAATTCAGGGCTGGTAAAAAAGGGCTAGTAAGGGAATAAAACACAAAGGCCTTGAGACTTATGAAAGAAGGGCTTGGTATCTCATAAATTAGTAATGGAAAATGGAACTTGGGAGATGTTTTCACCAATCATTGATAGAGTAGCTACTGAGAAAAATAAAGAAACAGTGGGGTACAATAGAAAAAGTACTAGCTCTGGAGTCAAAGAACTTGGGTTTAAATTCTGTCTCTGACACTACCTGTATGTGACTTTGGGCAACTTGCTTAACTTTCTGGTCCTCAGTTTCCTCATCTGCTTGATGATGAATTGGACCTGATGGCCCCTGAAGTCTTTTCCAGCTCTAGAGCTATGATCTCATCTATCACGTGGTCATTGCCTGCAAATAATTTGTAGTCTCATTGGCAAAATGAGATCTCCACCTATGAAAAGTTAGATTATGAAATTATGGAAGAAAATCATAGGATCATAGATTTAGAGCTGGAAGGGACATTAGAGGTGAATGAATCCAAATCCTTCATTTTATTTTTTTCCTTTTTTTATTTAGGATATTTTTCCATGATTACGTGATTCATGATTTCTGCCCCCCTTCCTTCCCCCCTCCAGGAGCCAACAAGCAGTTCCACTGGGTTATACATGTATCATTGTTCAAAACCTATTTCCAGAGTGATCTTTTAACATCGAAACCCTAATCATATCCATATCAAACTACGTGATCAATTGATTATATGTTTTTCTTCTACGTTTCTGCTCCCACAGTTCTTTCTCTAGATGTGGATAACATTCTTTCTCATAAGTTCCTCTGGATTGTCCTGGGTCATTGCATTGCTGCTAGTAGAAAAGTCTATTCCATTCGATGGAAATGATCGAGACCTATTTCTATATTATTGATAGTTGCACTAGGATGATCATTTAGCATCTATATCCCCAATAATATCTCCATCAACCCATGTGTTCAAGCAGTTGTTTTTCTTCTGTGTTTCTACTCCCACAGTTCTTCCTCTGAATGCGAATAGCATTCTTTTTCATAAGTTCCTCAGAATTGTCCTGGATCATTGCATTGCTGCTAGTAGAGAAGTCCATTATGTTTTATTGTACCACAGTGTATCCTTCTCTGTGTATGATGTTCTCCTGGTTCTATTCCTTTCACTCTACTTCCTGGAGGTCCTTCCAGTTCACATGGAATTCCTCCAGTTCATTATTCCTTTGAGCACAATAAAATTCCATCACCACCACAATTTATTCAGCCATTCCCCAATCAATGGACACCACAAAGAGAGGGACTATAAATATTTCTGTACAAATCTTTTTCCTTATTATCTCTTTGGAGTACAAACTCAGCAGTGGTATGGCTGGATCAAAGGGCAGACTGTCATTTAAAGCCCTTTGGGCATAATTCCAAATTGTCCTCCAGAATGGTTGGACCAATTCACAATCCACTAGCAGTATATTAGGGTCCCAATTTTGCCACATCCCCTCCAACATTTATCACTTTCCTATGCTGCCATATTGGCCAGTCAGCTAGATGTAAGGTGGTACCTCAGAGTTATTTTAATTTGCATTTCTCTAATCAGGAAGAATTTAGAACCCTTTTTCATGTGCTTATTGAAAGTTTTTATTTCATCATGTGAAAACTGTCTATTCGTGTCCCTGACCATTTGTTGATTGGGGAATGTCATGCAAATCCTTCATTTTACAAATGAAGAAACCAAGACCCAGAGAAGCCAAGTGACCCACTGAGGGTCACACAGCCCAGAAGTATCCAAGTTGGGATTTGAACCCAAGTTTTCCTGATTCTAAATCCAGTACCCTGTTTAGGTCACTAAAAAGCAAAAGCAGATCCATGAAACAAACCAGACCTTTTATTAAGCATCTATTATATGAAGGGCATTTGGATGGGTTTATTTTGGACTCTGTTAATACTTTTTTTAAAACCATTACTTTCTGTCTTAGAATCAAAACTAAGTATCAATTCTAAGGCAGAAGAGCAGTAAGGTCTGGGGCAAATGGGATTAAGTGACTTGCCCAGGATCATACAGCTAGGAAGTCTAAGGCCAAATTTGAAGCCAGGACTGCCTGTCTCCAGGCCTGACTCTCAATCCACAAAGCCACCTAGCTTCTGCTTCATAAATGCTTTTGAGATTGATGTTCATACTGTCAGTGCCTGAGGGAGGAGGGGGAGGGAAGATATTGTGGATCAGATAGAAATGAAGACATGTTATAAATTCCAAAGGAGTATAGATGCGATGAGTTCACAGGAGATAAGACTTCTACCACTTAATTAGTCTCGCACTCAGAATCATAAGATTAAGAGCTAGAAAGAACTTGAGAGCTCGTCTATCCAAAACTCTCATTTTACAATCCAAGAACATGAGGCTGTGAGGGAGAAATTTACTTGCCCAAGGTCACACACACAGTCACTTCTTATCTAATTAGCACCTACCTCCAAATCAACTAGAACTAGGACAATTCTTCCTATTTTACAAAGAAGTAAATTAAGCCACAGATTCAGTAGCATTTAAAGTCCTAGAATGGTAATTATATTAGAAATAGTAAAATATTAGAAAATCTTATATTAATTATGCTCACAACGTTAGAATGTTGGAAAAATCTTGGAAATCATCCAGAGCCCTTGAACTTGGTTTGGTATTTTGTTTGTTTTTTATTTTGCTAATTATTCATTATAATTGGTTTCCTTTCTAATTTTATTCATTCGAAAATATTATTCTAATAAGAAGTCCATAGGCTTACCTAACCTACCAAAGAATACAAAAAGAATTAACATTACAGATGTGGAGACTGAGACTCAGATAAACAAAGTGATTTTTCTCAGGGTAACAGTGACAGAGACAGGAATAGAACTCAAGTCTGATGACTTTTAGTTGTGTTTTGTTATATCCAATTCTTTATGACCTATTTGGGGCGTTTTTTTGGTAGAGATACTGGAGGCGTTTGCCATCTCCTTCCCCAGCTCATTTACAGATCAGGAATTGAGGCAAACAAATTAAATGGGGGGGGGGGGGTGAAGGGGAAAGCAAAAACAAGAATCATGTAACCATGGAAAATGTTTCTAAAAAAATAAAATATTTTTAAAAATTAATTAATTTTAAAAAAAGTTAAATGACTTTTCCAGGGTCACACACAGCTAGTAAAATAGCTGAGACCAGATTTGAACTGAGGAAGATGAGTTTTCCTGACTCCAAACCCAATGCTCTACCCACTACACCATTAGTACTATACCTATTTAAGAGAGGATTTTAGACTCTTCTACCAGATGGCCACCTAGTCTTCAGAAATCAGAAATACTAAGATGAGCTATAGATACTCATCTTCCATCTTCATAGCCCCTAAACCAGGAATATACCCCATTCTTTGCCTCTGCCCCTTCCAAAAAATCTCACTTAAAAACTCTGCTCAAGCATCCCCTCCTGCATGGGGCCGGTTGTCTTAATCTCTCCAGCTCTTGGTGCCCTCCCTCACAAATTGCCAGACATTTATTCTCTATATAGTCTGCACACATTTATAAATGTACATACAAGGTTTTCCCCTTTATTCAATAGAGATGGGGTGGCAGTGAAAGAGAAAGAGAATAAAAAATTTACAAATTTTAAATAAACAATTTACAAAATTTACAAACAAATATTTGTAAAAAATGGACAACTTTTTTAAGAAATGAAGAAGTGAATCTTCATCACTTCATCACTGGAAGTCTTTAAGTAGTGGCTGGTTGACCATCTTCTATCCATGGAAGGGAGCCTGGCTTTGAGTAGGAGGTTGGACTAGATGACCTGTAAGGTTCCTTTCCACTTGGTGATTCTCCCACAGGTGAGCTGGAAGCAAGACTGGAATCGTCAGGTAAGACTTCATGGAGGAAGTAGAACTTAGGTTAGACCTTGAGGAATGGGTAGATTATATAACAGTTAGAAAGGAAGGGGGAGAGGCAGTTGGGTGTCTCAGTAGATAGAAATTTAGGTCTAGAGACAGAAGGACCTGGGTTCAAATTTGGCCTCAGACACTTCCTAGCTGTGTCACCTTGGACACTTCACCCCAATTGTCTAATCATTATCACACATCAGCACTTAATATTGATTAGGCATGGGTTTGTTTATTTTTTAAATGAAAAAAGAAAGGAATGGAGAGGGCATTGAAGCCCATAGCCATGGTGTCTGTGGTAGAAAGTGGAGTGGACAGTGAATGTATAAGGTGGAAAAGAACTATGGAGGACCCTGAATTTCAGGCTGAAGCATTTGGACATTATCCTAAAGGAGCCCCAGAAAGTTCTTTAGGGGGAAGATTCTTTAATGTTCTTTGAATGTAGGAGCTACGTTTGGCACATGGTAGATAAATGCTTAATTGATTGAATGCTTGGTCCAAGAGCAGATTTAGGGTCCCTCTGTACCCAAGTGTCTATGGAGAGATAGAGAGGAAGAGAGGCAGAAAGAGAAAGGTAAAGAGAAAGAAAGAAACAAAGAAGCAAAGAAAGGAAGGAGGGAGGGAAAGAATGAGAGAAGGAAAGGAGAGAAGGAAGGAAGGAAAGAAGGAAGGAAGGAAAGAAGGAAGGAAGGAAGGGAGGGAGGGAGGGAAGGAGGGAGGGAGGAAAGAATGAGAGAAGAAAAGAAGAAAGGAGGGAAGGAAGGAAGGAAAAAAGAGAAAAGAGAAAAAGATAGCAAGAAAAAGAATGAGAATTTTGTATTTGTGTGTGTGTTTCTTTTGAAGGTAGAAACTATATGTGACCTGGGAAAGACTGCTTTACAATGGAAGAAATCACTCTATGGGAAATTACCCAGCTGGCAGTCCTAAATGGAACCTCTAATCTCCCCAAAGCCATCCTTACTGATATTAGCATATCTCATCCCAGGCAAGTTGCTGCTAAGCCCCAGTCTGTCTGGGGGTTAGACCTTGTACAGGAGCAGCATGGAAATAGGATTGGAGAAAGAGAGGCAGGAAGGGAAAGGGAGAGAGCAGAGGTGCATTAAGATAGAGTGCAGTTAACTAATAGAATAATAGCTAGCATTTATATAGCACTTTACATATATGATCTCATTTGATCCTCTCAGTAACCCTGTTAGATGGGTGCTATCAATTGTAGTGTTTATTATTTTCCCCCAAGTTAGAGGTGGAAAGGAGGGAAGGGTACCATAATGAACTCATAAATCAACACTACTGCTCCCTGAAAGGACCTGTCAATCAATGGTCCTCTGATTCTACTCACCATCCCTATGATTATTCTACTGAAATGGCTGTCCCTGGTCACCAATCCTACAGAGACTGTCTTTCCCTATTAGAATGCCAACTTCTTGGGATCAGGATCCATCTTTGCTTTTTGAACTTGTAACCCTGGCACTTAGCATAATGTCTGCCACATCATATTAATAAACCCCTTTTTATTCAATCATTCAGTATGGGAGGAAGTGAAGAAATGGGCAGCAGTTAAGACTCCAAGAATCTTAAAGTGCTTTGGACAGGGTAGTCTAGTTTTCTCAAGGAAAGCTTCATAGAGGGAGTGATATGTTGGTTGGACATGACGGATCTACCCTGTCCCTAGCATGAAACATTAGCCTGTAGTTTTTGCCTGGGTATGAGGCTGGCTTCTTTTGGAAAGTGGTTGAACATGGTAAAGGAGGAATCGTTCTACCTAAACCTTAGAATTTAAAGATTTCGAGCCAAAAAGGACCATAAAAATAATCTGGTACAATCCCCCTCCATTTTGAAATAAACAAACAGAAGTTCGAAGAGGTTCTCCCAGAATCTCAAAGTTGGGCACAACCTCAGGGGTCATCTAGCCTGTAGTCTAATTGTAATCTAGTCTATGCCATAACTGCCTATGAATCCCCTCTCTGCCGTACTTAGCAAGGTGTTACCTAGACTCTGCTTGAAATGAGAGAAATCCCACTTCCTCCTAAAATGGCCTATTCCAATTGGGAGATAGTTTTCCTTACACCCAGCCAAAATCTACTTTTCCTCGTTTTGTCTCCATTGCTCCTCTTTCTTCTTGTAGGGCCAAGCAGAGAAAGTTTAATGTCTTTTCTGCTTGACAGACAACTCTTCTGTTCCTCATAAATCTTCGTTACTCCAGACTGAGCATTCAGCATCTCACGATGCTTCACCATTTTGGTCATTCTTCCCCAAGGTCGTACAGGTAGCAGAGCCAGGATTCTGTCAGTCATGAGTGACAGATTACATTGGGATGGAGCTGGAGTCAGGAAGCAGACTGCCTCAGGACATGGTTCTCATTGCCCCATTCCAAAGTAAAATCACCCAGAGGGTAAACTGTTGGCATTAGGAATAGCCAATGCTTTCATGGGAAATTCAAAGTCATCTTAACCCACCTTACACCTGGGAGTAGGAGTACACCTCTGGATAGTCACTGGGGAAGGGAAATCTGAGCCCAATAAGGATACAACCGTCAAGGTTAGAAAATTGTTTTTCAGGGAAGAAGAACAAGAAGAGATACCCAAAATCCATAGGAAATAAGCCATCTGGAATTTGGTCAACTCTTTCTAACTTAGGAACCTTTGAGAGAGGCCTCCTGTGCTTACACCAGAGGCCTCTAGGGGAAACTCTTTCATTCATTAGCCTGTCTTGCTCTTCAGAGCACAATTATTGAGTGTCTGCCATGTTCTAGACATTGGAGATTCAAGGACAAAAATGAAATAGTCCTTGACCTCAAGGAGCTTACATTCAATTGGAGAAAACAACATGTACTCAGAAAGACAAAATAATTTTGACAAGGGAGAACCCCAATAATTGGGTGGATTGGAAGAATCTCTTATAGGAGGTAGATTTAAATGGGTCTAGGAATTCTAAGAGTATAAGGTGAAGAGGGAGAACATTGTAAGAGGAGGAAGAGGAGAACTTTCCACCCAAAAAAAGAGCCTGTGTAGATGGGCCCATTTGTAATGTAGAGTACATGAGAGAGAGATGCACTTAGTCAGGAGAGGTAGGTTGAAGCAGGACTATGACAAAAGAATGAAAGAAGCTTATATACCAAACAGGAATTTGCATTTTATTCTAGAGTCAATAAAGGTCCACCAAAGCTTCTTGAGCAGGAAAATAATAACATGGACTGAGTTGTTCTTTAGGACTATTAGTTTGACATTTGTGGAGGATGGATTGGAGCATGAAGACTGGAGGTGGGTTGCTAGGTGGCTCAGGAGATAGAGAGCCAGACCTAAAGACAGGAAGCCCTGGGTTCAAATCAGGCTTCAGACACTTCTTAGCTATGTGAACCTAGGCAAGTTACTTAACCCCAATTGCCTAGTCCTTACTGTTCTTCTCTTTAGAACTGAAATTTAGTATGGATTATAAGACAGAAGATGAGGGAGGGAGGGAGGGAGGGAGGAAAGGAGGAAAGGAGAGACAGACAGACAGACAGACAGAGAAGATGGGAAGCAGAGACCAATAAGGAAATCATTGCAATAATACAGAGAGGGGAGTAATGACTATACAATGATGGCGGCTATGTGAATAGAGCAAAGGGGACAAATGCAGAAGTGGTGAATGTACAACCAATAAGACCTAACAAGTAATTGGTTCTGGAATGAGGAGAGAAGAGAATTGAGAGTGAACCCGGG
Organism: Gracilinanus agilis; assembly: GCF_016433145.1. Lineage (NCBI taxonomy): Eukaryota > Metazoa > Chordata > Mammalia > Didelphimorphia > Didelphidae > Gracilinanus > Gracilinanus agilis. Next base: position 8,357 of record NW_025386848.1, read on the forward strand.
TGACCTGCACATAGCCCTTGCCAAAAAAAAAAAAAAAAAGGAAGACGGGGAAAGAGATGGTTTTGGGGAGATTTTTGAAGATGTTGAATATGAGACGCTCATCCAAGTGGAAATGTCCAACAAGCAGTTGGTAATGTGAGATTGAAGCCCAAATGAGTGATGAGGAATGTGTATATAGATATGTAGATTTGGTAGTCCCCTACATCAGGAGGAGAGCTGAATCCATGAAATCATCAAGAAGGAGAGTATAAAGATAGAAGAGGATTCTGGCTCTTAATTTCTCATTCTCTTTAAAGATTCTAGTCTTTCCTTCCACATTCCCCAGGATCATGTGTCTATGTTCACCTTTATAACAAACACTTCTATACAGACACATTCAGGTAAAGATGAACAAGGGCTGTCAGGATCAAGGGAACCAAAGTCACAAACATTGGGATCCTTAGTAAATAGAAGAGTTACAGGATTCACAAAGCAGCCAAAGAGGAAAAAATGTTTTGGAGTGCCATGCAAGCCAAGGCATGTTTGGGGTGTAGAAGAGGACATTTGTATGTCAGCTAATCCCAGTCCTGCTGACAGTAGCTGACAGATGATGGCAAGAGGGATTCCCTAAGTGTTTCATGGTAAGTGAATAGACATCTGGCTCATCTAATGACCACTAAAATGAAGCCAGTATAAAATAAATCATTTTACAGATGAAGAAACTGAGGTCAAGAGAAGTTATATCATTTACATACAGGGATTAAGTGGCTAAATGAAAATTAGAACTCAGGGCTTCTGATTCCAAATCCACCACATCCTGCTTTCTGTTTATTAGCATCAACTCACAGGACCACCTTCTCTTCTTTCTTTCTTCTCCTTCCTTGAGTCACTGTCTGTCTCCAGCCAGCCACCTAATCCCTAAATTGAGGAGGGGGCCCAGGATAATTGCTTTAGTTCACTATAGCCCAAAGGTGGTTGGGACAGAAATGTTGCAGGATGCTTCAAGATTGAAAGTATGATGGAAAGTAAGGGGACCAGGGAATGGTGTGGTTAATACGTTGGATGATGGGGCCAGATCAGAGGATCAGAGATTTCGAACTGTAAGAGACCCCATAGGCTGTTCCAGTCCAACCCCATCATTTCACAGGTGAATAACCTGGAGCCCAGAGAGGCCACAACTTGCCTAATGCCATACAAGTAATAAGTAGCAGAGTCAGTACTTGAAATCAGATCCTCTGACTCTAGTCCTCTTTCTACTATATTATCTCCTTGAACTTAAAAAAAAAGGAGAGGGGATACAGAAACAATGTATATAGTACCATTATTTTTATGTGTAATTTCATCAATTTTAGAAACTCTTAGCTTGAAGCTCCAGCCCCTAATACCAAACCTTACCCCCTCCCCACAAAAAACAACAATCTGTAACTTATTATCTTTAAATTTTACCTTAGGCATTAAGAGGTCAAATGACTTTTTACTCATAGTCAACCATTTCCTCTAGGTCAGAGACAGGATTTGAACTCAAAACTTTCCTTACTCCACAGCCAATCTATATTTATTGTCATCAAATGTACCTTGATGATCTCTGGCTATCTTTATGCCAGGCTCCTACATGGTACCTTTCTTCTTTTCTATCTCTAACTCTGGGAATGATAATCAAATCAACACTATAATAATGGCACCTATCTGTCAAGGTTGTTCCGAGGATGCAGTGAGATAAGATGCTGCCTTTCCAGAGAAAATACAATGGAGAGAAATGAAAAGTCCTTAACTAAGGTTCAAAAAAAATCAATTGTACAAATAGAGGTTGAGGAGATATATCTTGGATAGTATTTCAAGAGAAAACACCTGGGCTTGTTAGTGAGCTACACACCCACAGAGGGTGGCATGGCCAAAAACTTGGCTTGAGTTTGTGTTAATAGAACCATAATGCCCAGCCAGAGGAGGTGATATCCCAGTTTTTCCTAGTCCGACAACATGTGGAGCATCATGTTCAGTTTTTGCAGGGAAAGAAGATCTACATTTTAGAAAGAACAAACTATAGGAAAATTAGAATACAGATCAGGATTATGAGGAATCTGGAAATCAAGTCACAGAAGAAGATAGGTTGGAGGAAACAGGAATGTTGAGCCTGGAGAAGAGAAGAGTGGGGAGAAGAGTAAAGAGTGAAATGCTATGATTGTCCCCCAGGTATTTATTTATTTATTTTTAACATTTAATAATATTTATTTTTTAGAAAAGTTATCATGGTTACATGATTTATGTTCTTACTTTCCCCTTCACCCCCCCCCAACCTCCCCTCCCCATAGCTGATGCGCATTTTCACTGGTTTTAACATGTGCCATTGATCAAGACCTATTTCCAAATTGTTGATAGTTGCATTGGGGTGGTCCTTAGAGACTACAGCCCCAATCATGTCTGCCTCAACCCATGTGTTCAAGCAGTTGTTTTTCTTCTGTGTTTCCACTCCTGTAGTTCTTCCTTTGAATGTGGGTAGTGTTCCTTTCCATGAATCCCTCAGAATTGTCTTGAGTCATTGCATTGCTGCTAGTACAGACGTCCATTACATTCTATTTTACCACAGTATATCAGTCTCTGTTCTTCTGGCTCTGCTCCTTTCACTCTACATCAATTCCTGGAGGTCTTTCCAGTTCACATGGAATTCCTCCAGTTTATTATTCCTTTGAGCACAATAGCATTCCATCACCAGCATATACCACAGTTTGTTTAGCCATTCCCCAATTGAAGGACATACCCTCGTTTTCCAGTTTTTTGCCACCATAAAGAGCGCAGATATAAATATTTTCATACAAGTCTATTTATCTATGATCTTTTTGGGGTACAAACCCAACAATGGTCTGGCTGGATCAAAGGGCAGGCAGTCTTTTATAGCCCTTTGAGCATGGTTCCAAATTGCCTTCCAGAATGGTTGGATCAGTTCACAACTCTACCAGCAATGCATTAATGTCCCAATTTTGCTACATCCCCTCCAAGATTCATTATTCTCCCCTTCTATCATTTTAGCCAATCTGCTAGGTGTGGGGTGATACCTCAGAGTTGTTTTGATTTGCATTTCTCTAATTATTAGAGATTTAGAGCACTTTCTCATGTGCTTATTGATAGTTTTGATTTCTTTACCTGAAAATTGCCTATTCATGTCCCTTGCTCATTTATCAACTGGGGAATGGCTTGATTTTTTATACAATTGATTTAACTCCTTGTATATATGAGTAATTAAACCCCTGTCAGAGTTTTTTATTATAAAGATTTTTCCCCAGTTTGTTGTTTCCTTTCTGATTTTGGCTGCATTGTTTTTGTTTGTACAAAAGCTTTTTAATTTGATATAATCAAAATCATTTATTTTACATTTTGTAATTTTCTCTAACTCTTGCTTGGTTTTAAAATCTTTCCTTTCCCAGAGATCTGACAAGTATACTATTCTGTGTTCACTTAACTTATTTATAGTTTCCCTCTTTATATTCAAGTCATTCACCCATTCTGAATTTATCTTGGTGTAGGGTGTGAGATGTTGATCTAAACCTAATCTCTCCCATATTGTTTTCCAAATTTCCCAGCAGTTTTTGTCAAACAGTGGATTCTTGTCCCAAAAGTTGGGCTCTATGGGTTTATCATACACTGTCTTGTTGACATCACTTACCCCAAGTCTATTCCACTGATCCTCCCTTCTGTCTCTTAGCCAGTACCATACCATTTTGATGGCCGCTGCTTTATAGTATAGTTTAATATCTGGTATTGCTAGGCCACCTTCCTTCACATTTTTTCATTATTTCTCCTGATATTCTTGATCTTTTGTTCTTTCAAATAAACTTTGTTATAGGTTTTTCCAATTCAGTAAAAAAGTTTTTTGGTAGTTTGATAGGTATGGCACTAAATAAGAAAATTAATTTGGGTAGAATGGTCATTTTTATTATATTAGCTTGTCCTACCCATGAGCACTCAATGTTTTTCCAGTTGTTTAGATCTAGTTTTAATTGTTTGGAAAGTGTTTTGTAGTTGTTTTCATATAATTGCTGTGTTTGTTTTGGTAGATAGATTCCTAAGTATTTTATATTGTCTAGGGTGATTTTAAATGGTGTTTCTCTTTCTAACTCTTGCTGCTGTGATATGTTGGAAATATATAGAAATGCTGATGATTTATGTGCATTTATTTTGTATCCTGCAACTTTGCTAAAGTTGTTGATTATTTCTACAAGCTTCTTAGTTGATTCTCTAGGATTTTTTAAGTAGACCATCATATTATCTGCAAAGAGTGATAGCTTAGTCTCCTCATTGCCTATTTTGATACCTTCAATTTCTTTTTCTTCTCTAATTGCTACTGCTAGTGTTTCTAGTACAATGTTAAATAATAGAGGTGATAATGGGCATCCTTGCTTCACACCTGATCTTATTGGGAAGGCTTCTAATTTATCCCCATTGCATATGATGCTTGTTGATGGTTTTAGGTATATGCTGTTTATTATTTTTAGGAAATGTCCTTCTATTCCTATACTTTCCAGTGTTTTCAATAGGAATGGGTGCTGTATTTTGCCAAAGGCTTTTTCAGCATCTATTTAGATAATCATGTGATTTTTGTTTGTTAGATTGTTGATATGGTCAATTATGTGGATGGCTTTCTTAATGTTGAATCATCCTTACATTCCTGGTATAAATCCCACCTGATCATGGTGGATGATCCTCTCGATCACTTGCTGGAGTCTCTTTGCTAGTATTCTATTTAAGATTTTTGCAACTATGTTCATTACGGAGATTGGTATATAATTTTCTTTCTCTGTTTTTGATCAATCTGGCTTTGGAATCAGTACCATATTTGTGTCATTAAAGGAATTTGGTAGGGCTCCTTCTTTGCTTATAATGTCAAATAATTTGTGTAGTATTGGGATTAGTTGCTCTTTGAATGTCTGATAGAATTCACTTTGTGAATCCATCAGGCCCTTGTGATTTTTTCTTTGGGAGTTCTTTGACGGCTTGTTCAATTTCTTTTTTCTGATATGGGATTATTTAGGTATTCTATTTCTTCTGCTTTTAATCTAGGCAATTTGTATTTTTGTAAATATTCATCCATATCTCCTAGATTGCTATATTTAT
>NW_025386849.1:0-4186 GCF_016433145.1 Gracilinanus agilis
AGGCCCTTAAAAAGGCAAATTTAAAAATTATAAGTTTTCTTTCTTTCCCCTCTGTATCTTATTTACCTTTTCAGGTTTCTCTCGATTTTTGTGGTTGGATATCAAACTTTCCATTTAGCCCTGGTCTTTTCTGTGCAAATACCTGGAATTCTTCAATTTTGTTGAATGCCCATACTTTCCCCTGGAAATATATAGTCAATTTTTATGGGTAGTTGATCCGTGGTTGCAGGCCCAGCTCTCTTGCCTTTCTGAATATTGCATTCCAAGGCTTGCGATCTTACAAGTCTCAGGGCGCTGCTTCCACAGTCGTATACCCGTCCATGCTGGTTCCCCACTCAGGCTTTAGTTCCTGGCTGTGTCTGCCTCCACCCATGCCTCCGCAGTGTCTGCGCTCTCAGCCTGTGCTCTGCGCCCAGCGTTCACTCTCTGCTCCCGCGCTCAGATTTCTCGTGCGTTTTTTTGGCTTATTGGGGTCCTAAATCTTGCTGCTCTCAGGAACAGGCCCCGGAGCTGCCAATGACTTGATGGGTGCCCCAAACTTGCTCTATTTCTTTTTAGCTGGCTTCGGCCCTATAGATGTGTGTGGAGGGGGTGAGGGTGGGGTGGTTGCTCAGCTCGCGATTTAGTGAGAGCTGTTTCACCCCTTTATAGCATGGAAATGCTTCGATTCCACGTACCTTCCATGCTGTGCCCTGTTGTGGGGTTCCTCCGTTCGTCTGGACTTGTTTTTATGTCCCCTTGAGGAGTTTTGTGTGTTTCGGTCAGGAGAGGTTAAGAGCTGCTTCTTACTCTGCCGCCATCTTAACCCGGATCCCCTAATAAATGCTTTTTGACTGACCAATGTGCTTCATTATAATTTCATGTTTACCTCTTTCAAGGGAAAAGTAGCATACTTCACCATTGGTTCTCTGGAATCGTTGTCGACCATTTTGGTGATCAGAATTCTTTCAGAGTTGGTTTTTTTTTAGAGAGCTTTTTAAGGTCATTTGCCTTTGTAATGTTTTTATTATATATTTTCCTATTTCACTCACAATCAGTTCATATAATTATCATTTCTCTGAAACCATCATTTTTTCTCATGTTTTATGGCATAAAAAGATTCTATTGTAAATCTAGTCCATAATTAGTTCAATCATTCTTCAATGAATTGAGAGTGATTTGTTTTCTCTTTTTTACCATTATAAAAAGGCAAAAATGAATATTATATATATATATATGTATACATATATATTTATGTATATGTATGTATTCATTCCTCTTTGACTTGTTTGGTGTATAGACACAATAGTTGTATTGCTGAGTTAATTGTCATATCCAGTTTAGTACTTTGTGTATCATAGTTCAAAATTATTTTTAACTTGAACAATTTACAGCTCCACCAATAGTGAATTAATGTGGCCTTTTTCTTATAACCCACCCAACATTTGTTATTTTTCTTTTTCTGTAAACTTTGCCAATGTCTGGCATGAATTAGAAACCCAGCATTGTTTTTTAAATTTTATTATTTTCTTAAATTTGTTTACAATTTATGGTTTTTAAAATTTGAATTTCTCTGATTAGAAGTGATTTAGAGTATTTTTTAAAAACATGACACTTTTCCTTAGATCTCCTCATAAAAAACTGCCTAATACTATGCTTTGAACAATGATGAATGGAGAATGTCTCTGAAACCTTTCCCAGATTTTCAAATGACAAATATTTCCCCTTAATTAAACACTTCTCTTTTAATCTTGTCAGAAATAATTCTGAATCTTCTCTGAAATAATTTTCAAAACATTTAAAATTTTATGTGATCAAAATTGTCAATGTTTCCTATACTTCTTCCAATCCTGCTTGTTTCAGTTACACAGTCTCTAGCCATAGTTTTGAAAATTAATTTATTTCTCCTTTAATTTATTTAGAAAGTAGTCTCTTATATAGGGAGGGGAAAGTGTTTGCATTTATATAGCACTTACCGAATGCCAGACAATGTAAACTACTTTATTTTTAAAATATCCCTAAATTATATGTAAAAATGATTTTTAACATTAAAAAATTTTTGAGTGACAACTTCTCTTTTTTCTTCCCTCCTCTCAACCATGAGAAAGTATACAAATTGATTTAGGTTATACTTATGCAATCTGAAAACTATATTTCCATTTTACCCATGTTATGAAGGAAAACAGAGACAAAATATTTTTATGTGTTTATTTTGTATTGATTTTTTTAAAATTTAAACATTTATTAATATTCATTTTTGACATGGTTACATGATTCATGCTCCTACTTTCCCCTTCAGCCCCTGCACTCCCCCCACCCATGGCCGATGCACATTTCCACTGGTTTTGTCATGTGTTCTTGATCAAGACCTATTTCCAAATTGTTGATAGTTGCATTGGTGTGGTAGTTTCGAGTCCACATCCTCAATCATGTCTACCCCAACCCTTGCATTCAAGCAGTTGTTTTTCTTATATGTTTCCTCTCCTGCAGTCCTTCCTCTGAATGTGGGTAGCGTTCTTTACCATAAATCCCTCAAAATTGTCCTGGGTCATTGTATTGCTGCTGGTACAGAAGTCCATTACATTCGATTTTACCACAGTATATCAGTCTCTGTGTACAGTGTTCTTCTGGCTCTGCTCCTTTCTCTCTGCATCAATGCTGGGAGATCTTTCCAGTTCACATGGAATTCCTCCAGTTTATTATTCCTTTTAGCACAATAGTATTCCATCACCAGCATATACCACAGTTTGTTCAGCCATTCCCCAATTGAGGGACATACACTCCTTTTCCAGGTTTTTGCCACCACAAAAAGCACATCTATAAATATTTTTATACAAGTCTGTTTATCTATGATCTCTTTGGGGTACAAACCCAACAATGGTATGGCTGGATCAAAGGACAGGCATTCTTTTATAGCCCTTTGAGCATGATTCCAAATTGCCATCCAGAATGGTTGGATCAGTTCACAACTCCACCAGCAATGCATTAATGTCCCAATTTTGCCACATCTCCTCCAACATTCAGTACTCTCCCATTCTTTCATTTTAGCCAATCTGCTAGGTGTGAGGTGATACCTCAGAGTTGTTTTGATTTGCATTTCTCTAATTATTATAGATTTAGAACACTTTCTCGTGTGCTTATTGATACTTTTGATTTCTTTACCTGAAAATTGCCTATTCAAGTCTCTTGCCCATTTATCAATTGGGGAATGGCTTGATTTTTTATACAATTGTTTTAACTCCTTGTATATTTGAGTAATTAGACCCCTGTCAGAGTTTTTCGTTATAAAGATTTTTTCCCAATTTGTTGTTTCCCTTCTGATTTTGACTACATTGTTTTTGCTTGTACACGAGCTTTTTAGTTTAATATAATCAAAACCATTTAATTTATATTTTGTAATTTTCTCTAACTCTTGCTTGGTTTTAAAGTCTTTCCTTTCCCAGAGATCTGACAAGTATACTATTCTGTGTTCACTTAACTTATTTTTAGTTTCCCTCTTTATATTCAAGTCATTCACCCATTCTGAATTTATCTTGGTGTAGGGCATGAGATGTTGATTTAAACCTAATCTCTCCCATATTGTTTTCCAAATTCCCCAGAAGTTTTTGTCAAATAGTGGATTCATGTCCCAAAAGTTGGGCTCTTTGGGTTTATTGTACACTGTCTTGCTGATGTCATTTACTCCAAGTCTATTCCACTGATCCTCCTCTCTTTCTCTTAGCCAGTACCATATAGTTTTGATGACTGCTGCTTTATAGTATAGTTTAATATCTGGTACTGCTAGGCCCCCTTCCTTCACAGTTTTTCTCATTATTTCCCTTGATATTCTTGATCTTTTGTTATTCCAAATGAAATTTGTTATAGTTTTTTCTAATTCAGTAAAGAAGTTTTTTGGTAGTTTGATAGATATGGCGCTAAATAGGTAAATTGATTTGGGTAGAATTGTCATTTTTATTATGTTAGCTCATCCTACCCATGAGCAATCAATGGTTTTCCTATTGTTTAGATCCAGTTTTATTTGTTTGGAAAGTGTTTTGTAGTTGTTTTCATATAATTGCTGTGTTTGTTTTGGTAGATAGATTCCTAAGTATTTTATATTGTCTAGGGTAATTTTAAATGCTGTTTCTCTTTCTACCTCTTGCTGCTCTAATGTGTTGGAAATGTATAGAAATGCTGATGATTTATGTGCATTTATTTTGTATCCTGC
>NW_025386850.1:0-7581 GCF_016433145.1 Gracilinanus agilis
TCCTTCCTTTCTTTCTTTCCTTCTTCTTGTTTCTAATATAGAGTTAGATAGTTTTGTAAAATACATTGGGGAGACAACTTTCCCAACAGATTTCAGGGGGATATGTTAAAATAATTTTCTTAATCTCTCCTTCTTCTCTTTAAGAGGCAAGGCAGCAGAAAGATTTCTCAGTAAGAGCCTTTTAACTAACAGGCTTCTTATTAGAGTTCTGAAGATTCCATTACTTAAGAGATGAGGATCTTATATAAGGAGCTCTGTTAAGAGGTGAGGGGCTCTTTTTCTCTGACTTCCTAGAAAGCAGGAGTTCTGAGGAGTTCTGTGTCAGTCTCTCTCAGTCAAGAGAAACTGGCAGATACTTCTGAAAATTTGGATTGACATACTGATTTAAGGAGAGGGTAGTAGATTAATGTTCATTGATTAACTTAGGTAGGTATATTGGGAATATATTTCCAGATAGGATTAGTGTAGCTGAGATAGGCCTGCTTTGCCAGGCAAGAAGAACCTGTCCAAGAAGGCAGTTAGATTTAGGGTTTCTTAGAAATTTTAGTTAGGATTTGGATTTTAGGCATAGTTATAAGATATTAGAGCGATAATCTCACTTTCCTCCCTCCTATATCCTATCTGAACTTCTCCTCAAAATAAACTGTTTGTGTTTTACCAAACTGCTCTCTGTACTTTTGACAAACTTCTACTTAAAAATTTTAACCCTTTATACTTTCTAGTGAGAACAAAAGCAAATAAAGATATCAGTATCCACAAAGAATGAATATATAGACAAAGTGGCTATAACGTGACAATTTGGAGTGTGAGCACTAACAATTGGAATGATCAGAAGAAGCTTCATGGTGAAAGTAATAATTGTGTAGTGAACTGAAGAATAAGAGGGATGATTTGAGGTGGGGGTGAGAAGGAAGCTTGAGGTAATGATAATGAAATTTTTTTTTCGCAAAATAGGTTTTGGTCAGAGATGAGTAGCAAAAAGACAAGGTATTCCAGAATAGAGGACAGAATTAGATTTAATTTTTTTAAGTATGTTTTATATTGGAAAGGGAGGGAAGTCAAGCCAGAATACTAAATTTTGACTCATTTGCCATAGCAGCACACATACACACAACTCCATGAGTGACTCTTCTTAGCTATATTGACTCTAAAATGATAAGCTTGGGAAGAACATTGATGATGGCTTCACCTAATGTCATTAGAGATTTATCTTTGACACTTCCAAGGCAACTGTAAACTCAGAGGATGATGGGTAACTAAACTCTAAGAACATCACTCCTCATTGGGAATGGAAGTGAGGAAAAGGATCTTCAGAATTTACATGTATTGTGCATAATATAAAATAATATGAGAAGAAGGTAATGAGCTTAGTTTTAAAAGAAACAAAGAATTCCTGGAGGCAAACATAGGGAAAGATTACATTTTAAGCATGCTTGAGAGCCTATACAAAGTTAGTGAAAGTTTAAGTACTGAGGAGTGATAACTATACCTTTAACACTTCAGGAACTATTCACAAATGTAAGCAAATTATAGGACCTATTCGAGGGCATTCAGAAGTAGCCTCAGGACTGAGGCTGTTATTTTGAAGGTAGGAAACTACTGTCATTATGCTGAAGGATGAAATGTGGACAGAGACCTGGCATTTTGACTGAAGAATTTCAGTGATCAAGATGAGCGTTTGTGTTGATTGCTTTGAAAATCATAAGTGGGATCCTGAAGAGACAATAAAGTTATGTAAGTGACAGTCAATTTTGATAAGTTTTCAGTCAGAAAATTTTCCCTTGCATGTGTATAGGAGATAGTTCTGAAAATGTGCTTGATCTAAAAAGAAAAATATGTAGGGGTTAGGCAATAATTTGGGTGTTAGTGAGCCAATAAACATATCAGCATAGATAAAACTGGGAATGATAAGAGGTTATTCATCTGATCAGATACTGCTCTACTTAAGTCAGGCATTTTCTGCATTTCTTTCTCATCTGTTCTGGAGAACAGAGAGCCCAAAGGCACAAAAAGAAAAGAAATCATGGTGTGCCTAACCTTGGATATTAGACATTTCACCACAAGCTAGCTCTTTTTAAAAAATGTGGAAATAAACACATATATTGTACAGATGGAATTGGAAAGGGGGGAGGGTGGTACCTGGGTAATTGAACTTGTAACCATACTAATATAATTAGAGAAGAGACCTCACATGTTATCCAAACATTTTAGAGATGAAGTAACTGATTAGCTAGGTGACATAGTGTATTGAGCACCATGTCTAGTGCCAGGAAGATCTGAATTCAAATCCAAACTAAGACACTTGCTAGCTATGTGACCCTGGGCAAGTCATTTAACCATGTTTGCCTTAGTTTCCTCATATGTAAAATGAGGTAGGAGAGGAAATGGCAAACAATTACAGTATCTTTGTCGAGAAAAACCAAAATGATGTTACGAAGAGTCAGATCCAACTAAAATAACTGAACAATAAAATGAGGTCTAAAACAATGAAGGTAATTCAGTTAGTAAAGTGAAGAACTGGAACTAGAATAAAGTTCTTTTAACTTCAACTTCAATGATCCTTTCATTATATTGAATGCAAAAGTCACAGATATCACCAAAGGAAAACAAATTCAGGTCCCTTGCTAAGGTTTTTCACCCTTACTTTGAGCCTGTTGTTCCAACTCAGCCTTTGATGTAACACTTTTGCCAGTATACCCATTTGAAAATTCAGCCATGTTGCCAGTATTGGGAAGACCAAGAGGTTGATCAGAAACATTACCATTTTGTATATGTAATTTTACACTACTATTAACAATTTAATAGATAAATTAAATGGGATATTTCCCAATAATTACTATTTAAACTCCAGTAGTAATATGTCACCCCAAAACTCAATTAGAAAGTGATCTGATGACATACATCACCATTCATTCACTGTGGCCTTATTTTCACTATTTCTCTATTAAAACTAGAGCTATTAATAACATTTGCATCCACCATTCAGAAATATGCCATCTATAACTACTTTTTATCTTATATTGTGAATGTTTCAGAATAGGGGCTACAAACTGAAATTTTTGGAAATATAGAAGAAAGGACTATTACTGTAGGAAAAGACTTTAATCCTATCTTCCTTGATTCTCACATGAGAAAACAAATTGCACCATTAGCTTTTCCAAAGCTCCAGTAAAAGTACTTCTAAAATCACAATAATAATGTACAAACCTCACTTTTGATTTACCACAGAATGAAATTTGGAGTCCTGGGGTATAACTACTCTCTATAGGTCACAGAAGTATTAAATTTTCTCCACCATTATCCAATGAGGCATCACCATTCATGACAAAAGATACCAAAGCCACTCTCAAGGGAATCACATTGCCAGATGGAAATTTGTGGCCCTGAACAGTAACAATTTCTTTGGACTCAGAAAGGTACTTCAAGGATAATGATCGCTGGGGAGAAAAAATATGAACATTTTCTCCAAAGTTCCATTCCCATCCAAGATACATCCTATAGCAAGCCAAGTTAATCATGAAACAAAGAAAAATATTAATTTACTGACTGGTGATAAGAAAAGTCCTTAACCAATTTAATTAAGCTGCAATATAGGCAATTCTGATGAACTATAGAAGATGGTTTTGTCTACTGTGTAGGACATTTGACTTAACATCAGGAATACTTTGGTTCAGATGGTGTCTAGAAAACTTACAGGATATGTGCTCTTACTTATCTGAATCTCAGTTTATTCATCTATAAAAAGCAGATGACAACACCCACAGTAATTACAGCATTGTGGTGAAACTTAAATGTGATTAATGTATGAATGTGTATATAGATATGTATGAAAATATTACAATGTATTTCAAGTAAAAATAATTTAGTTGTATGAAATAAATTCACTTAAGTCTCAAGTAAGCTAAAAAAGGATAAGATTGAAGAACTACTAAAATCTAAATTATGGAAACAGAGACCTTGAAAATCTTTACCTGATGCAAACTATCTACCCAACTAGTGTGATTTCTACCTTGAAACAAACTAGATGGCAGAAATAATACATATTACTCAAATGACTTTTTTTTTTTAATTTTTTTTTTTTAAAAACCCTTACCTTCCATCTTGGAGTCAATACTGTGTATTGGCTCCAAGGCAGAAGAGTGGTAAGGGTAGGCAATGGGGGTCAAGTGACTTGCCCAGGGTCACACAGCTGGGAAGTGTCTGAGGCCAGATTTGAACCTAGGACCTCCCGTCTCTAGGCCTGACTCTCAATCCACTGAGCTACCCAGCTGCCCCCTCAAATGACTTTTAACAGAAGATCTGAAGAGGCATCCTTAGACTGGAGCTAAATAAAAATTCCCTTTTGAATTTGATGCCTTGAAACCTACTAGCAGATTACCTCTACAAAACCATAATTTTAAAAACTCTAGTTTCTGCTACAACTATTGTGATTGAAAATTATTTCCTCCACAACACATGACAGAAATGGAAAACACTTCAGAACCTAAACAGAACAATATATACATTTCATTGCCAGAGCAAGAACCACAGGATGAGAGGTGAACCTTTCAAAGAATGTTCCTAATGACAAATGCTGAAGAACATCATAATAGGAGTGACTTCAGAGAGTTACTGAGAATCTTTAAGGTTGGGAGAAGGTGTCAGATCTCCTAAAGATTACATCAATTGCTAGCCTACATAGTAAAAAATTTGAAAACGTAGCAACCAATTATTAGTAGTTAAGAGGAAATTCAATCCAGAAAACAAAATACATGAGAAATTCTGGATTCCCTTAATTTATAACTGCTGCAAAGACTGAAAACTTAAAGTCATTCAAGGAGTCAAAAAGTATAAAAGACAAAAGAAACCATTTAGCATCATTAAAAATCTTTATGGGATAGACTTGAAAAGTAAAGAAAACACTATAAAGAGAGAATCTCTAAAGAAGGATAATATGGACAATTTGTCAGCTTTCATGAGATTTCCAGGATAAAATACAAACCAGAAAGCTCACACCCCATTAATGTAATGAATAGTAGAAGAAATTCCCCATATTAGGTGGCAATAATTGCTCAAATATTTTACAGTGGCACAGTCACTGGTAGCAAACCAATTTATCAATTTCCTTCCAGATGCAAACAATTTTTAACCAATGATTCCATCTTTCCTAACAGAAACAATTATACATCTGACTACCAGTAGTCTATATAAATATACTTTGACTGTATATTTACTTATTTTATCCAAAGTATACATAGTTTGAAATATAAATATTCCCTAATTTTTAAAATAATTTTTAGTTTTTGCATTTAAAGGTTAAAAAAATTAGCATCATTTTTCAAAAAGTTTTGAATTCCAAATTCTTTCCCTCTTGTTTTACCTTCCACCTTCATTGAGAGGAAAAGTGATTTGATATAGGTTATAAATATGCAGTCATGCCAAATACATTTCTATATTAGTCATACTGTGAAAGAAAAAAGTTCAAAATAAAAGAAAAAGCAAAAAAAAGTTTAAAAAATAGGCTTCAATTTGAACTCAGACTTTATCCGTTTTTTTTCCTCTGGAGGTGGATAGCATTTCTTTTAATTAAAAAAATTTTTTTTTTAAAAACCCTTACCTTCTGTCTTGGAATCAATACTGTGTATTGATTCCAAGGCAGAAGAGTGGTAAGGGCTAGGCAATGGGGGTCAAGTGACTTGCTCAGGATCACACAGCTGGGAAGTGTCTGAGGCCAGATTTGAACCCAAGACATCCCATCCCTAGGTCTGGCTCTCAATTCACTGAGCTATCCAACTGCCCCCTAAAAGAGAGTTTCTTAATAAGTACTAGCATTTTTCATCATGAGTTCTTTAGAACTATCCTTCGGAGAATAGATAAGTCATTCCATTGATCATTTTATAAAATTGTTATTGTGTTACTAATATTCTCTTAGTTCTGCTCAGTTCATATTTCTTCAGGATATGTAAAACCTTTCCAGATTTTTCTGAAAGCATCACACTCACCAGATCTTAAAACACAAAAGTTTTCCATCACAGTAATATAGTGCAACTTGTTCAACCATTCTCCAATTGATGGGCCTTTCCTCAGTTTCCAATTCTTTACAACCTCAAAATGAGCTGCTGTAAATATTTTTCTCCATACAGGTCCTTTCTCTTTTTTATTTTTTGGGATACAGAACTAGTAATGGTCTTATTACTGGGTCAAATGATATGCATTATTTTATGGCCTTATGGGCAGAGTTCCAAATTTCTCCAGATCAGTTCACAATTCCACTAGGAGTACTTTAGTTTCCCAATTTTACCACTTTCACTCCAAAATTTGCCTTTTTTCCTAATCTGTCATATTTGCCAATCTAATAGGTATAAAGTAGTACCTCAGAGTTGTTTAAATCTACATTTCTCTAGTCAATAATGACTTGAAGCATTTTTTCATATGTATATAGATAGCTTCATTTTCTTCCTCTGAAAGCTATTTGTTCATATTTTTTAACATTTATTAATATTCATTTTTAACATGGTTACCTGATTCATGCTCCACCTTTCCCCTTCAAACCCCCCCGCACCCCCTCCCCCCATGGCCGATGCGCATTTCCACTAGTTTTGTCATGTGTCCTTGATCAAGACCAATTTCCAAATTGTTGGTGGTTGCATTGGTGTGGTAGTTTCGAGTCCACATCCCCAATCATGTCCACCCCGACCCATGTGTTCAAGCAGTTGCTTTTCTTATATGTTTCCTCTCCTGCAGTCCTTCCTCTGAATGTGGGTAGCATCTTTACCATAAATCCCTCTGAATTGTCCTGGGTCATTGTATTGCTGCTGGTACAGAGGTCCATTACATTCGATTTTACCACAGTATATCAGTCTCTGTGTATAGAGTTCTTCTGGCTCTGCTCCTTTCGCTCTGCATCTGTTCCCGGAGGTCTCTCCAGTTCGCCTGGAACTTCTCCAGTTTATTATTCCTTTTAGCACAATAGTATTCCATCACCCACATATACCACAGTTTGTTCAGCCATTCCCCAATTGAAGGACATCCCCTCCTTTTCCAATTTGTTGCCACCACAAAAAGCGCAGCTATGAATATTTTCATACAAGTCTGTTTATCTATGATCTCTTTGGGGTACAAACCCAGCAATGGTATGGCTGGATCAAAGAGCAGGCATTCTTTTATAGCCCTTTGAGCATGATTCCAAATTGCCAGCCAGAATGGCTGGATCAGTTCACAACTCCACCAGCAATGCATTAATGTCCCAATTTTGCCACATCCCCTCCAACATTCATTACTCTCCCCTTCTTTCATTTTAGCCAATCTGCTAGGTGTGAGGTGATACCTCAGAGTTCTTTTGATTTGCATTTCTCTAATTATTAGAGATTTGGAACACTTTCTCATGTGCTTATTGATACTTTTGATTTCTTTACCTGAAAATTGCCTATTCATGTCTCTTGCCCATTTATCAATTGGGGAATGGCTTGATGTTTTATACAATTGCTTTAACTCCTTGTATATTTGAGTGATTAGACCCCTGTCAGAGTTTTTCGTTATAAAGATTTTTTCCCAATTTGTTGTTTCCCTTCTGATTTTGACTACATTGTTTTTGTTTGTACA
>NW_025386851.1:0-8683 GCF_016433145.1 Gracilinanus agilis
CTCCCTCCCTCCCTTCCTTCCTTCCTTCCTTCCTTCCTTCCTTCCTTCCTTCCTTCCTTCCTTCCTTCCTTCCTTCCTTCCTTCTTTCCCTTCTGTCTTAGAGTCAATACTGTTCATCAGTTCCAAGGCAGAAGAAAGAGCAGTTAAGGTCAGGCAATGGGGGTAAGTGACTTGCCTGGGGTCACATAGCCAGGAAGTTTCTGAGGCCAGATTTGAATCCACAGCTTCCCATCTTTGGACCTGTCTACTGTGCCATCTAGCTGCCCCCACCCATTCACTTTCTAGGGGTGCCACTATAGTCAAGCAGCAAAGACATTTTAAACCATGGGCCCAGCCCTGGAGGAGGAGGGTCTAGACAGGGGGAAGGGTACAGAAAGAAGGAGGCAGGTGAGTTTGTGCTAGTTAGGTGCCAAGGGAAGGTTGCTGATGATATACAGAACTGGTCCTGGGCCCTGGGCCTTTGGGTTGAATGAATGAAGTTCTCAGTAAAAGCTTCAAGGTGGACTTAGACCTTGAGCAGAAAGTTGGAGGAAGGGAATAATGAAAAGGAACTTTGGGGGGATGTGCTCACAGGGGACAGAAGGCCTTGAATGTCACCGTAAAGTATTTGCTGTTTCTCGGGTATGGAATACATTTAGTTCAGCATCTGGAGGGCTCTTCAGAGAGCTGGCTTCCATTTGTTCTGCTTGCCCCAGAGGGCAGAGCAAGGAGCCACTCACTGCAGAGAGGTAGATTTTCGCTTCATTTTGAGGACCAACTTCTTCACTGGAGCTCTTCCCAGTGGTGGGCTACCTTCAGAGGTGCTGATGGGTCCTCATCACTGATGGCCTATGAGCAGAGGCCAACTCACTGCTCAGCTGGGATATTGTAGCTGGCAAGGGATTCTGGGTGGAGTGTCCTTTGGGCTGCTGGCTGCTGAGGGAAGCCTCTTTCTCTTGGGATGTCTGTGATTCTGTGAAATAGACAGTATTGGGTTGAGAGTCAGACTACCACAGTGACTTTATTGGCCTGGATGGGATGGAGCAGAGGGACAGTTGCTGGAGAACTAACTAGTCAGGAGGCTTCTGGAATAATCACAGAATATTAAGAAATCCTGGAATCCATTTTTACGAAGGAAGAAACTGAGGCCAGGCCTACAGAGGAGAGATTGTAATTCGGTCAGTCAGAAGCATTGATCTCTTGGACTTGGGGTTTTCTTGGCAAATGTACTGGAATGATTTGCCATTTCTTTCTCCTGCTCACTTTACAAATGAGGAAACTGAGGCCAACGGGGTTAAATGACTTGCCTAGGATTATACAGCTACTAAGTGTCTAAGACTGGCTTTGAATTCAGCTCTTACTGACTCATAGTGTCATCTGCAGACCCTAGAGAGGGAAGAGCAGCATGGCCAAGAAGTGGTGGGCCTGATTCTGAAGCCCAGATGTTCTGACCCAAAGGCCAGTGCTCTTCCTGTTCTAGATGTGATGAGTGAGCCCTGGAGGGAGGGCATGGAGCCCAGGGAAGAGGATAAGAGGACTTTGTGAGAGTCAGCAGAGTGTGTGTGGGGAGTCCATAGGACTTAATCCAACTCAACAGACATTTATTAATCATTTACTGTATACAAAGCCCTTGAGGAGTTTGAGAGGAGTTGAGACATATAACTAGGATATACATTAGCAGATGAGTAAGTGTGTCAGGAAGGGCTACACGGAGGGATTCTGAGGGAAAAAACATCTCCATAGGAGGGATAGAAGAGGGTGTTCTGGTGGAGATGGCAGTGGAGTGGAGTCTTCAGAGCCGAGAAGTGTGGTAGGCACATATGGAAGGAGACTATGGTTTGTGCAAGAAGGGGGAAGAAGACAGGATGAACCCAGGGAGGCCAAGGTGGAACGTGTACAAAGTGAAATACCATGAAATAAGATGGGTCAAATCTGCCCCCAGACACTTCCCAGCTGTGTGACCCTGGGCAAGTCACTTAACCCCAGTTGCCTAGCCCTTACCTCTTTTCTGTCTTGGAATGGACACTTAGTATCAGTTCCAAGACAGAAAGTAAGGGTTAAAAAGAGAGAGAGAGAGAGAGAGAGAGAGAGAGAGAGAGAGAGAGAGAGAGAGAGAGAAGAAGCTTGGGAAGGTCAGTTGGAGCCAAGTAGTAGAATCATTCAATTAAGAAACATTTATTAAGCACCTACTGCATGGCAAGCTGTGTGTTATATCTTCAGATACAACAGAAGAATGAATAATTTTCTCCTCTTGGGGATCCTCGTTCTAACAGAGAAGGCCTAGAATATCAAGCTAAGGAATTTCTATTTAATTCCACGGGCAGTGGAGAGTCAGGAAAGGTTTGGAGCACAGGACTGATGGGGAGAGCCGGGCATTAAGATGACTGTGGCAGCTTGTGAGGACTTGAAGGGAGAGCAGGCTGGAGGCAAAGGCCACTTAGAAGGCTGTTACCATATGGAGAAGGTTAAAAAAAGTCTGGAGCCTGGCACCCAACTAGAGGCGGGAGACGTGGAGGAGGGAAGAGATGAAGGTCAGCCCAGCAGCACCTTTTTAGGTGGCAGAAGCAAAAGTAAAACAGCCCTTGCTTTCAGGTGGCTTCCCTTCTATGCCTGGGAGCCCAGGCTTGAGGAAGGCTGGCAGAAGCTGCTGCTGTTGCTGCCGTTGCCCTTGCCAGTGAGTGGTGGGTAGGTGGGGGCCCTGGGACTTCCGGAGTGTATTGTGTGCCTGGAAGAAGCCAGAAACTGGGCCTCAGGTAAGTATCCTCTCACAGGAGGAACCTGAGGCCCCTTGGACATGTGATAGTTACTGGGGGCTTGTGGCTCCCTGACCCTGTGTGCTTTGGGGAGAGCGGAGATGAGGAAGACTCAGCTCCTGCCCGCAGGGAACTTCCACTCTTCCTGAGGAACTTGGGCTGATGGAGAATCAAAGAGACCCTTGAGGCTGATCCCACTGAGGCTCAGAGGAGTTAAGACTTGTTGAGGCAGAGCCAGGGCTTTCTGTCCAGCTGATAGGACAGTTCAGACATAAGTCCCCAACAAAGCTCAGTGCGAGACACACACAGACACACACACGCACACACACACGAAGACACACACGCAGACACACACAGACACAGACACACACACACACACACACACACACCCCAGCCTCCCAACGCGTATCTATCTCAGGGTCTGCCCTTGGTTGCTCTGAATGCCCTTGGAGGCTGCTTTCCATTTGCCTGCTCCTGGGATCGGGGGCAGCCCATCTCCCCTAGCTCCTCCCTCCTCCTACCTGTGGGATCTCAGCCCCTCCCAGCCCAGGTGCACCCTGCCTCCTGCATGTGCCAGACTCTTCCCCTTGTTCAGGGGGTTGAGAGGAGGGTTCCTGGGAGCAGATCCTGCTGGGGAGGGACGTGGGGAGGGGAAGGAGATTCCCTCCAGCCCCTGAAAGTTCCCCCTTCCCCAGAAACACGTGAGGACCGAACCAAGCGCCTTTTCCGACACTATACTGTGGGCTCTTACGACAGCCTCACCTCACACAGGTATGAAGCCCAGATGGGGGAGGGGTCTAGGGGCATGGGGCAGGGAAGGTGGGCCCTCAGGGAGGGGGAGAAGGAAGAATGGGAGTTGGAGGCTGGGGGCTAAGGTGCTGACCCTCCCTGTTCCCCACCTTCCTGCTCCCCAGGAGACACACCTGGATGGACAGATGTCTTCCATAGGAAAGACACACTAACGTGTCTCCCACATTGTCCACTGGGGGCAGTCATACGTTGGGGGGTTAGGGCCTGGGAGGACCCGGGCTAAGAAAGCTCCCCCTCCCCCTCCTTTTTCTCCCTTCCCCCCCCCCCAGTGACTACGTCATTGAGGACAAGGTGGCTGTCCTGCAGAAACGGGAGCAGGAAGGTTTTGGCTTCGTCCTTCGGGGAGCCAAAGGTAACTGAGGAGGGTGAGGGAGCTGTGGAGGCAGTGGGCAGGGAAAGGGCCAATTGTGGAGGAAGCAGGAAGGAAAGGAGAGAGGAAACGGGAACTGGAGAGTGGGGCAGAAACATGGAGGGCTGGGGGACCCAGAACACGGATGCTCAGAGGGGAAGGGGGGGAGCACACACAGAGAGTGCAGGGGGGCACAGATAGTTCTCGAGGAGGGGAAGGGACGTGCAGAGAAGGCAGTGATCCCAGATGGGGAGGGTGTGGGAGACCTGATGTAGAAGAGACTTGAAGCTGGCACTGGGTAGTGCTGGTTCTGCCCCAGCCCAGTGGCTTTGGCCTTGAGGCGCTCTGGCACAGGCAGGCCCTAGGGATGGCCATGTTCTTTCATGTCCCCAAAGTGACCACTTAGAAGGAACTTCCTGGCCTTGTTTGGAGCCAGCCTCTAGTTGTGGTCTCTCCCTTTTCCCTTAGCAGCTTCTCACAAGCAGGAACTCTGGGGTTTTCCAAAGGTTTTTATTGTAGTGAGGAGGGGGGATGTGGAGGTATTATAGTAGGGAAGGGAAGGGATCCTTGTTCAGGGAGAGGTAAGACCAGAGGCCTCCCCCCCCCCCCGTTTCCCCCCAGGGCCCTTGCCAGCTGAGGCTGTCAGTGCCAGACAGGGTCTGGAGCCAGCCGATGACAGACCAGAGACAGATCACGGGCTGTCTGGCCATGCCCCTGGCATTTGAGGGGCCCAGACTGCTCAGGTCTCCCCTATTCTCTGCCCTTTCTGGGCTGTAGCAGCAACATGACTAAAGCTCAGCCCTGATCCTTCTTTGCTGTTCTCTTATGGATGTGGAAGGTGGGTGGTAATGAGACCCCTGGGCCAGGGCAGTGGATGTCATGGCATCTCCTCCTAACAATAAGGCTAGGCCTTGAGAGGTGGTGAGTTCTCTGGCATGGTGAGTCTTCAGGCAGAGGCTGGATGCCCCCTTGTGTAGAGATGTGGTAGGGGAGATTCCCTACACTCAAGGATCAGAGTTCTAGAGGGAAAGGAACCTTAAAGGCTAAGTTCAACCCCTTCATTTTTTTAACAGTAGGGGAAACTGAGACATAGTGATGTTAAATGACTTATAAGATCAGAGGATCACAATTGGAAGAGGTGGGTTCAAATGTGGCCTTCCTGGCTGTGTGACCCTGGGCAAGTCACTTAACTCCTATTGTGTAGCCCTACTCATCCATTCTAAGTCAAAAGATAAGAGGCTTAAAAAAAAAAAGAGTTGGAAGATGCCTTAAAGACCATCAAGTCCATGCCCACATTTTACAAATGAGGAAACTAAGGCCCAGAGAAATAGAGGGTCTTCCTTAAAGCCCCACCATTAGTCAGTGTCAGGGAGGATTAAACCCAAGTCCTCTTGACCTAGCCTAGCACTGGGCTGCCCAGCTGGATCGTGACGGTCCTCTCAGCCTCTGGCATTCTCCCTTTGAGCTCCCTCTGGAGTTAGCCTTGGGGGGGGGGTGATCCCTGGCCAGCACCAGCATTGACCCCTGGAGAAGATGGGCCAGGAAGGGGCTTCTCCAAAGCTCCAGAGATCCCCCAGCAGACCGAGAGGTTTACTAAGCCAATGAAGGCTTATACCTATAGGAACAGGGGGACAAGAGCATGACTCTGGGCTCAAAACCAGCCTCCTAGGAGCCTTTGGGCAAGTCACTTAACTTTATGAAGCCTCAGTTTTGTCATCTGTGATCTGAAGGTGCCAGACCTGAAGATCCTTTAGCTTGAGATCGATGGAGATCCTTTACACTTCTTTGGTCCTCAGTTTTCCCCTCTGGAAAGTGAAAGGATTGGACCCTGAGGCCTCTGGATACTTTGTAGAATGGATGGCTACCCTGTAGCTGGCTGCAGGGCTACATCATAACCAGCTAGAGCATCGGGCCTCGCAGGAGACCCTGCTTAGGAGACCTGAGGAGGGGCCCCAACCCTAACTGTCCCCCCCAGGAGGGAGATCATGGTGAGGAGCTGGGGGGGGGCACACTGGGGCTGCCTTCCATCCACCGATGGGTCCCAGCTCAGAGCCCTGATTCTGGATTCTCAGGCCTGAGGCTCGGTGTGCCGGGCATCCCTTGCTGTCTCCACTCCCAGACCGTCTCTCCTCCTCAGCCCTTCTTCCCTGCCTCCCCACCTGGCACCTCTCGGGGCTGTGCCCCTGCTCCCTTCTCTCCCAGATGCCTTTCTTTCCTTCTCCTTTCTCTCATGCCTCCCCCCTTTTGCCTTTGTGTCTCGGGCACCTCCCGGCACACAGTAGGCTCTCCATATGTACTCCGTCACTTGGTGGAGCCCATCTTCTGCCTCTCCCTCTGACCTGCATGTCTCTTCTTTGGGTCTCTCTACAGCAGAGACCCCCATTGAAGAATTCACACCAACCCCAGCCTTCCCTGCTCTCCAGTACTTAGAATCTGTGGATTATGAGGGTGTGGCCTGGAGGGCAGGACTCCGGACTGGAGACTTCCTGATTGAGGTGAGTCTGGGAGCCCCCCATTCAGCCAGGCAGCACGCCCTGTGTGCAACGCCCTGCCTGAGATGCCAAGAGACCCATCAGGGCACAGAGGATCCTGTGGACATCCCTGTGCGTACCTGGGGGTGGGGCTGTGATGGACTGGATTTAGGATCAGAGATCTCAGCTTTGTTCCTTTCTGCCTTGGTGATGCCGCACAAGCCCAGATCTTTCCTCCTGTGCAAAATGGGCTCCTCAAGGCCCCTCCCTACTTGAGATCTTGGGATGCTGGGAATTAAACCAAACCCTAAGTGGAACAACTCAGGTACAAAGGAGACTCTTAGGAAAAAAGGACTCTGAGACCTTGGAGAAAGGATTATTTCCTTGACTGCCCCCAACTGTCCCTTGCTTCCACTTTCCATCAACAATCCTTCTACCACTGTTATTCCTAGTCTTCACCCCTCCTAACCCCTCTTCTGCTTGGCTTGCCCTAGTTCTTCCACCACTGACCTTACCGGCTCCTTCTACCACCATCCTAGTCCTCTCTAAGTGATGGGTACACATGATCAAGCAGTTAGGCTTGGGGTCAGGAAACCCTGAGTTAAAATCTTGCCTCAGATACTTCTTAGCTGTATGCCCCTGGGCAAGTCATTTAACTTTGGGACTCCTTGTTTCCTTCTCTGTAAAATGGGTATAATAAGAGCACCTCCCTCCTAGGGTTGTTATAAAAGCTCATATCAGATGATATTTGTAAAGCACTTTGCTTATGCAAACACAAGCCATTATTGCTATTAAATACCTCCTTTGGTATTTTGGGGGCAGCTGGGTAGCTCAATGGATGGAGAGCCAGGCCTAGAAACGGGAGGTCCTAGGTTCAAATCCGGCCTCAGACACTTCCCAGCTGTGTGACCCTGGGCAAGTCACTTGACCCCCATGGCCCACCCTTACCACTCTTCCACCAAGGAGCCAATACACAGAAGTTAAGGGTTAAAAAAATACCTCCTTAACCCTCATTCTCCTGGCTTGCCCAGCTCTCCCCACTTCTCCAGCATTACCCTAGGTTTGTAGTGATGCTCCCCCTCCCTGCCCCCAATTCCACCCCTGTGTCCCTTAGCCTTCATCCTCTCCATTTCCCCCTTCTACCATCCCCTTAGTCTTTCTCCAGCCCTGCCATTGCTGCCCTCAGCCCTCCTTGCTCTCCTTACCATTAGCCTAGTGACTCTTTCCCCAACCTAAGCCCACCCCCCAGTCTTTGCTCATCTCAGACCCATGGCACTGCTCCCAGTTTCACCCCTTCCCAATCCCTCTCACCATTATCCTGGTTTTCCCTTCTTCCCAGCCCCAGTAAGTGGGTCATCTTAGGTCTCTCCCCCCCCCCTCTTTCTGTCTCTGCCTCTCTTTTTTTGAGGCCGTGTGACCTGGTGGCTAGAGTGCCGGACTTAGAAGCCGAAAGGCCTGCTTTCAGATTCTTCTTTTGATACTTGCTAGCTTTGTGACCCTGGGCAAGTCACTTAGCCTTTTGGGGCCTCTGTTTCCTAATTTGTTAACAAGTAAGAAGAGAAAAGCTTTGACTACATGGCCTATAAGGTCTTTTCCTACTTGAAATCTCTGCTCCTGTGATGGCCTTCCCTCTCTCAGCCCTCTTTCCACCATGACTCTAGTCCTTCTCCCTTCTGTCCCTGAATCCCCAAGCTGTCACCCTCTCCTTGCCCCTCCTGGCACCCCTCTGCCATCACCCTGCTCCTCTCCCCACCCCCCAGGCCCTCCCAACCAAGGCAGATTCCTGGGAGGAGGAAGGTGTCAGGGATTGATTCCAAGCTCCGCCTCTCCTCCCCCAGGGAGAACAGGCCCATGCTGGGGACTCCCCTGGGGTCAGGTACAGCCCTGAGGGGCAGCTCTCTGACCTCGTTGGCAGCTTCGGGGTGAGTGCCCAGTGCCCGGTGCCCGGTGGCCTCCCCACACTGCCCCTCAGCCCCTTGGCAGAGATGGGATCCGAGGTGCTCAGTAGCAGGCTGGGAAGGCTAATGGCAGAGGCTGAGCCCCCGGCTGGAGCGGTCACCAGCCCCTCTCTTCCTCCCCTCTTTGGGGGGGCTCCATCGCCCACAGGTGAATGGAGTGAACGTGGTGAAGGTGGGACACAAGCAGGTCGTGGCCCTGATCCGCCAAGGGGGGAACCGCCTGCTCATGAAGGTCGTGTCAGTGACAAGGAAGCCGGAGGAAGAGGGGGCCCGGCGGAGAGGTGAGGGGGGCCTGGATCGGGCAAGGGGGGCCAGAGAGACTTGGGGAGCCCAGGGGGCTGGAGGAGGAGGAAGGTTGGGGAT
>NW_025386852.1:0-1486 GCF_016433145.1 Gracilinanus agilis
GAGGCTGCCAGATCCTGTGTGATCCTGATTGGTGCTCCTTGATATTTGAATTGTCTCTTTCTGGCTTCTTGTAAGATTTTTTCTTTTGCTTGAAAGCTTTTGAATTTGGCAATAATATTTCTAAACCTTTTCTTCTCTGGATCACATGTAGTGGGTGTTCTATGAATCCTTTCAATGTCTATATTGCCCTCTTGTTGTAGGACTTCAGGGCAATTTTGCTGAATAATTTCTTTTAGTACGGAGTCCAGGTTTCTATTAATTTCTGGTTTTTCTGGAAGACCAATTATTCTCAAATTGTCTCTTCTAGACCAGTTTTCTTGGTCTGTCACTCTTTCATTGAGATATTTCATGTTTCCTTCTATTTTTTCAGTCTTTTGACTTTGTTTTATTTGTTCTTGTTGTCTTGAGAGATCATTAGCTTCTAGTTGGTCAATTCTAGCCTTTAATGACTGGTTTTCAGCTATAATCTTTCGGGTTTCGGCCATAATCATCTGGAATTCCTTTTCAATCTGGTCATTTCTGGTGTTCAATTGCAAGATTTTACCTTTTAAACAGTTTTTTTCTTGCCAGATCTCTTCCATTTTCCTCAAAATCTCAGTTTTGAACTCTTCCACAGCTTGTGAGGAGTTTTCCTTATTTGAGGAGGGTCCGGATGCTTGTTTGTTCTCCTCCTCTGTTTGCTCAGTTTTCTGGATTTTCTCTGTGTAAAAGTTGTCGAGTGTTAAGGGATTCTTTTTCTTGTTGTTATTCTTTCTCTTCTGAGTTTCCTGAGGTTGGGTAGCCATCATTAGCCCAGCAGCTTCTCAGGTTTATCCTCGCGCTCAGTGTCTGTCCGCGGTCTATTGGTACCTGAGGTCTGAGTTCTGGTTTTTTCCAAGGTCAAGCCCCCTAGTGGACCCCCTTGCTTGATCCTCTGCAGGAGGTTCCTTTACAAGTCTCAGGGCGCTGCTTCCACAGTCGTATACCTGTCTGCACTGGATCCCCACTCAGGTTTTCAGAGCTTTAGTTCTTGGTTGTGTCTGCCTCCACCCACGCCTCAGCCAGTGCCTGTGCACTCTGCGCTGGGCGTCCACTCTCTGCCCTCGCGCTCAGATTTCGCTTGCGTTTTCTGGCTTATTGGGGTCCTAAATCTTGCTGCTCTCAGGAACAGGCCCTGGAGCTGCCAATGACTCGATGGGTGCCCCAAACTTGCTCTATTTCTTTTTAGCTGGCTTCAGAGCTATAGATTTTGTGTGTGGAGGGGGTGGGGTGGGGTGGTTGCTCAGCCCGCGATTTAGTGAGAGCCCTTTATAGCCTGGAAATGTCTCGATTCCACGTACCTTCCACGCTGTGCCCTGTTGTGGGGTTCCTCCGTTCGTCTGGACTTGTTTTTATGTCCCCTTGAGGAGTTTTGTGTGTTTCGGTCAGGAGAGGTTAAGAGCTGCTTCTTACTCTGCCGCCATCTTAACCCGGAACCCCAGCAACTTTTTAAGAAGTTTCTTTTCAG
>NW_025386853.1:0-1917 GCF_016433145.1 Gracilinanus agilis
GGTGATCATCAAAACAATATGGTACTAGCTTAGAGATAAAAGGGTGGATCAATGACTTGGTGTAAATGACCTCAGCAATCATGTTCAATAAACTCAAAGATCCCAACTTTTGGGACAAGAACCCACTATTCGGCAAAAACTGCAGGGAGAATTGGAAAACAGTATGGGAGAGATTAGGTTTAGATCAGCATCTTACACCCTAAACCAAGATTAATTCAGAATGGGTAAATGGCTTAAATATAAAGGGAGAAATCATAAACAAATTAAGTGAACATAGAATAGTATACCTTTCAGATCTATGGGAAAGGGAGGAATTTAAGACCAAGCAGGAGATAGAGAACACCACAAAATGTAAAATGAATAATTTGTATTACATTAAATTTAAAAGTTTCTATACAAACTAAATCAATGCAACCAAAATTAGAAGTGAAGAACAAATTAGTGAAAAAATTTATAACAAAAACCTCTGACAAAAGTCTAATTTCTCAAATTTATAACAAGGTAAGTCAATTGTACAAAAAATCAAGTCATTCCCTAATTGACAATGAATAGGCAATTTTCAAGGAAATGAATAGGCAATGTTCAGATAAAGAAATCACAACTATCAATAAGCACATGAAAAAGTGTTCTAAATCTCTCACAGTTAGAGAAATGAAAATCAAAACATCGCTGAGGCATTGCTTTACACCTAGCAGACTGGTCAATATGACAGTAAAGGAAAATAATAAATGTTGGAGGAGTTATGGCAAAATTGGGAAACTAATGCATCACTAGTGGAGTTGTGAATTAATCTAGCCATTCTGGAAGGCAATTTGGAATTATTCCCAAAAGGCTTTAAAAGAATTTATATCCTCTGATCCAGCAGTACCACTACTTGCTTATACCCCAAAGAGATAATAAAGAAAAATTATTGTACAAAAATATTCATAGCTGCACTCTTTGTGGAGACAAAAAATTGGAAAATGAAGGATTGTTCCTTGATTGGGGAGTGGCTGAACAAAATGTGATATCTGATGGTGGTGGAGTACTATTGTGCTGTAAGTAATGATGATCTGAAGGTTTTCTATATGCACCTTAATTAACTGATGTAGAGTGAAATGAGCTGAACCAGGAGAATATTGTACACAGAAAGGAAAACGTTGTTGAAAAATCTAATGAAATGGACGTTGCTACTAGTAGCAATGCAACAAACCAGGATACTCCTGAAGGACGTAGAGGAAAGAATGCTAACCACATTGAGAGGAAGAACTATGGAAGTACAAATGCAAAAGAAAAACATATGACATCACTTATCACATGTATATATGGGTATGTGATTTGGGGTTTAGGTTTTTTTTAAATAATTTTTTATTTTTAGAAAAATTTTCCATGGTTACATAATTCGTGTTTTTACTTCACCACCCCTCAACCCCCCCTCCCCCCGTAGTCAAGGCTTATTTACATATTATTGATAGTTACATTGGTGCGGTCTTTTCGGGTCTACATCCCCAATCATGTCCTCATCAATCCAAGTGTTCAAGCAGTTGTTTTTCTTCTGTGTTTCTACTCCTATAGTTCTTTATCTGAATGTGGGTAGTGTTCTTTTCCATAAATCCCTCAGAATTATCTTGGGTCATTGCATTGCTGCTAGTACAGATGTCCATTACATTTGATTTTACCACATAGCAAAAAAAAGAAATTGAACAGGCCATTAAAGAACTCCCTAAGAAAAAATCGCCAGGGCCTGATGGATTCACAAGTGAATTCTATCAAACATTCAAAGAACAATTAACCCCAATACTATACAAATTATTTGATATAATAAGAAAAGAAGGAGTCTTACCAAACTCCTTTTATGACATAAATATGGTACGGATTCCAAAGCCAGATGGATCAAAAACAAAGAAAATTACAGACCAATCTCCTTAATGAACATAG
>NW_025386854.1:0-4180 GCF_016433145.1 Gracilinanus agilis
GGAGGGAGGAAGAAAGGGAGGGAGGGAGGAAAGGAGGGAGGGAAGGAGGGAGGGAAGAAAGGAAGAAAGAGAAAGAGAAAAAGCAGAGAAAGAAAGAAAGAAGATAAACAAATATATACATATACATGATAGATAATGACTAGATGCTAAAAAAATAAATACAGATAGGTATAAATTATTTAGCCTAGATACAGATATAAATGTAAATATAAATATAAATGAATATATCTACATCTTGGACACAAACTGAAAATTAACAATGAGTTGGACCCAGAATGTAATAGGAGGACTGAATCTAGGAAATAACAAAATTCTTTTAATAAACTCAAGCTTCTCCTTTGAAACAAAGGCCCATTACATCTTGTTATTACTAATATTTTTCCAGTGTGGTTATGTGGCTGTGAATCATAGAGCACAAAAGTCTTGGGAAAATTGGAAATACACAACCCTCAGAGGGCAATGGGGAAGCACGGGATGGATTGAATGTGAATGAACTGCAAGACAATGCAGACAAGGAATTATGAAGGGAAAGTAGGGCAAAGTATGTATATCATCAAAGATTCATATGATCAAAGCAAAAAGGTCTGGGTCACTTGGGAAGTGCACTGGAGAACTATAAAATAGAATACAAAAGCTAAAAGCACAGTAGGTTGGATGTACTTAACATAGGCACAAGCAGCTTTTCTCATCTCAATAGCCTCTGAGAGCATCACTCTATTAAAGTCTAAACTTGGTTCAAATAGACATACATTGCCTTCTTTATGTGTATGCTTCATACAAAGACTGAATATGGCCTATGATTATCATTATTTTTAAAGAAAATGTTAGACATACATAAGTATGCATTTTGTGTATGTGTAGGTAGATATAGATACATAGCTTATCTTTTCAAAAAGATCTTATTTTAGGAGTGAGTGACACACTCCTAAATATTCTGAATAATACATCAAATTATACTCTTAGTGATGATTAAATCATCAAGAAAAAAGATTAAATTTAATTCAATAGTCCTTGTTTAGGAAGAAAAGGAAGTATATGCTCCATTTTAGATTTCTATCAAAAATGGTTGAAATATTAGAAGCACTTAAGCACTAGTATTTAGAAGTACTTAAAGGGATTAGCTTCAGTTTTCTAGAAAATCCATTTATGTGGAATGCTTTGTTTCCATATTATGGTTTATTAATGAAGCACTATAATATTTGGTTTATATCTTCTTCTATCCAAATGATGTATCTTCAGCAACTCCAAAGTTCCTGGAAGCATTACAGGATGGTGCATCTGGTTGCTATCCCTGGCTGTGCTATTTCCTGGGACACTCCGTGAGTTTTAATGTACGTTCTCATCCAACAGCAACAACATATTTCATTAGGGTTGGTTAAAATCATGTAAATGCCTTGACCCATTATTATTCTTCTGCATACTTTGTACCCTTGCTAAGCCCACCCCAGGTGATTACCTTTTGGTTTGCTTTGTTATAGAAAAAGATGAGAGCCCTGACTTATTCATGAAGCTATGATAAAGAAATATATAAATTCAGAGAATGCTAGGTAGTAAATAAAGAAACCTGGAATAGTTCTTTTTTGCCCCTTTCCTTATCTTAAAATTTGTTCACTCCTTATAGATAACTTTTGAAAGAATTATTATAAGCGGTTGAAAGTGAAGCAGATATGAGAGGAAAAAGAAAAGGCAAGAAGACTTCAAAGCAATGAAACTACTGTTTTTTTAAACCCTTACCTTTGGTCTTAGAATCAATATTGTGTATTGGTTCCAAGGCAGAAGAGCCACAAGAGCTAGGCAATGGGAGTTAAGCCCAGGATAACACAGCTAGGAAATGTCTAAATATACATTTGAATCCAGAACCTACCATCTCTGGACTTGGCTCTCTAAGTGACATTGAGCCACTTAGCTGCCCCTGAAGTTAATTTTTTTCAAAGATACATTTGTTACATTAAAGTTCCCAAGTACCTCCCTCCTTTCCTCCCTTCTCCTCACTAGAGAAAGCAGCATTTGACCCAAAAAAAAGTATATAAAATTATGTCTTGCTTGTTTCTATTTATCAATTCTTTCTCTGGAGATGACACAAGTCATTCTTCAAACAATATTTCTGTTGCCATATTTAATGTTCTCTTGGTTCTACTGATTTTGCTCTTTATAATTTCAAGTGCATCTTTTATCACAATAGAATTTATACATCCAAAGTGTTGGTCTTCAAAATAGTCACCTGGGAAGACAATATACTTGTACCAGTGAACTGTTACTCAGAACATTTTTAGAATTATTTTTAGGACTACCTTTAAACGGTTTCCAAGTTATGAAAGAAAATCTGGTTCCATTCCTTTACAATCTCAATTGGTGGTTGTTACTGTTTTACCAAGAACCATATTACCCAACTTGATCATTCCTCCTTCCCACTCTATTATTCCCTAAACTACTCCAAATCACTTTTTGCTGATATAATGAAGACTTATACCACTAAAGGTTCAAAGAATTTCCTAAAGATTCTAAAAACAGTTCAAAATGAAAAGCTCTTGAAATGGTTTGAGCAATGGCAGCCTTACTGAAATAATTAAGTATCTGTCCTCTCAAAAGCAAAAGAAATAGCCTTGGAAATGGTACTGGTTTGGGAGTCAGAAAAAATGAGCTTATCTGTCCTTCAAACTAAGATCATAATCAGAATTCTATTCATAATCATATAATTCTATTTCTTCATCTGTAAATTGGGATAATTTTACTTGCTTTGCTAATTTCATAGGGTTTTGTGAGAGTCAAATTAGATAATGTTTGCAAAGGATTTTTATACCTTATTTGCGATATTGCCCTTCAAAGAAAAAATAATGGTTTATATTTCTATTGCACATGTAGTATTTTTATCTTGAAAATTTTTTGAAAACATGTTAAAATTGTTATTACATGTAACTAGAGAAAAATAAAATATTATTTTTAGAAGATTTGCAACTAAATTTCAAGAGAAAGATTAGTACTGGACAGGTAAGTTTGACAATTATGAATAGAGATAAGAATTGAACAAAAGTGTGTAGACTGTAGATGAAGAAAAGAAGAGAGCCTAAGCACTGCCTGAAATACCATTAAGCAAAAGTGACTGGATGAAAATCCTTCAAAAGGAGGCACAAAAGATAGAAGGGAAGCAGAGGGAAATTGTATTCCAGTATCCTCAGGGAAAAGAGTGATCAACAGTGTGAAAAGCTGCAAGAAACATCAAGAGGGATGACAATTAAAAAAACACTTTGGATTCGACAATTAAGAGATCACTGGTAATTTTGGAGGCAGCAGTTTCAGTTTACTGATGATGGCAGAGGCCAGACTGTAGAGGTTTAAGAAGAAAGTGAGAGGAAAAGAACAGGCATGGATTGTAGATGGTCTTCCCAAAGAATTTAGCCACAGAAGGGAGGAGAGATATGGGAAAGACAGCTAGCATGATGAATGTATCAAGGGAAAGTTTTTTGAGAATGAAGGAGAAATGGTTATTTTTGTAGGCATTAGGGAAGCCACTAGCAGATCTAGAATAAAGTAGCTCATACAGTGGGAAAGTTGGAAAGATGGAGAAATGGAGCATTTTCTTTAATCAGCTCAACCCCCTTCTTGAAATAAATTCTAGAAATTTCTACTTCAATAGGTTTGCTTCTCCTCTCTAAATCTCAAACCCCATACTCACAAGATTATTAATTACCATGCAGTAATTCTATATATAGCATTATCAAATAATAAAGAGATACAAATAAGCATTTAATTAAGACATATTAAGTTGCAATGAAGCTTGTATCTAGGGGTCACATAATGCAAGGAAAAGGCAGATGCTATGAATGGTAGTTATTTCTGCCAAAAGTCACAACTGACAACTGCTGTTCTACCTGGTCTCACTTCTGCCATGCACTTGTCTTCTTTCCTTTCACTTTCTGGTCTAGAAGTTCATCAGCTTGTGTCTTGCCATTACCTTTCTTCTCTCCTTATCTGTCACCCAAAAACTTGGGTGAAAATATATTTTTTTTCAAAACTACTGAAACCATAACATAAGCTAAGCTTTCAGACCCTGGCAACAGTAGGGTAGTTTATAATTTCATTTGCAGTTGCCATAAAAATATGCAAGTCCTCCTCTTTTTGGTCCCTAGCTTCTCCCTTATGGAAAAAGAGATAGTGAGAAAGCAGATATATATATATATAT
>NW_025386855.1:0-3450 GCF_016433145.1 Gracilinanus agilis
GGATGGCCCCCCCAGCCAGTGCCGCCCCCCACCCTGCTACCAGGGCCTCAGGCACCTCAGCTTGCTCCACTTGTGGGCCCCGTTGGTCATGGTGAAGCCCCCGGTCTCCAGCTGCTGGATGTGCATCGCCAGCAGGTGGGCGGACGGGATGGTGGGCTGCGTGCGGAACCGCCGTCCTTCCATCAAACACACGCTGTCGCTCTTGAGGAATACCTGGCGGGAGGAAGTGGAGGAGAAGAGCTGAGGGCACGGAGCCACCCTGGGGAGCCCCGGCAGGGCCCGGGCCTTCGGCTCGGCACAGGGCGGGGCACCCGGAAGGCACCTCCTAAATGGTATTCGTCCCTCTCTCCGGCCTTTCCCAGCCTTCTAGGCCCCGGGCTCTGCCCTCTCTACCCATGTCTCCCCCGGTCTGGAGGCTCCCTCCGGGCAGGGACCACATTCCCCCCCTTTCTGGGCATCTGCAGAGCCTGGCAGAGTGCGTGGCCCTCGGCTCTCCGTGGGGTGAATGGCGTCCAGCGGGCTCAGCCTGGGCCTTCGGGAAGAGGCAGCGACGCGTTGCCCACAGGCCTCCTTTTGGCGCTGAGCGAGGGCCAAGCATTGATTGGGGCGGCTCAGCCCCAGGGAACCCACGGCGCCCTCCCACCTGGGCCACCCCTCCCCTTCTCTCTATTCTTCCCTGGTCCCGCGGGGCCTCCGGGGAGGAAGCCGGGAGCCCGGCTGCCCAGTGAGTACCTCCACGGCTTTCAGTTCCTCCATGATCTCGGCGATCTTGGCCGGGAGGATTTTCCAGGCCTTAAAAGGACAGAAAAGGGAACCTCGTTAGCTTGGGCCGAGCCGCCGGGGGGCCTCCCACCGGCGTCCGGGCGCTCCCCACTCACCGGCAGCTGCCTCACCAGGAGGTGCTCCAGGCCCCCCAGGATCTGCATGGCCGTGGAGAAGTTCCTTTGCTCGTAGGAGGCCTTGGCCACCAGCAGGAACTTGGAGAGGAGATTGACCTGCAGCTGAGACGGGAAAGGGCGAGCCTCAGGCTGGCCGGCCAGCGTCCCGGGGCTCCGGGCACAGGGGCCGCGCCCTCCCCCCTCTGCCCGCTAGGGAGCCGCAGGGTCACAGACGCCCACACGGCAAGGCACGGGCACCCGAGCACGAGCGAGCACGGTCCGCCTGGCGGGGCTCCGGCCTCCCATCCCTAACCCTCTCTCGCACTTTTGGGCTTCCAGAGCACTCTCGGTCCACGTCTCATTCCATCCTTGCAGCAGTGAGCCTGGCCAGCTGTGATTATCCCCATTTTACAGGTGAGGAGACTGAGGCTGAGAGGTGCCAAGCGAGCCGGGGGTCACCAAGCCAGGAAGGATCGATCAGAGGCGGGATTTGAACTCCAAGGCCAGCACGAATGGCCTGGGCTGGGAGCCCCCCCCCCGGCTTCCTCCTCCCACGGTTCCAAGGGCGGCGGGGGAGGTCTGTGACCCTTTGTGGCGCAGGGGCCAACGAGCGATTACCTGGGCAAACAAGGAGTCATTAGGCCAGGGCAATTGTCCTTCGAGGAGAGGGCCCGGCCATTATGGGCCTATTGTCCCTTTCTCTCGGCCCTGATAGTCTATCTCTCTATCTGGGCCTTCTCTGGAAGCGTCCCCTCCCAGCCCAAGACCCTTGGCCCCTTCTCTTGGGAGGGAGAGGCCTCCCCGGCCCTCCTCCACATGGCCGCATTCCCCAGAAGCAGAGGAAGCAGGAAGGCCTGCTTCTGGCTGGCTGACCCCGGGCAAGGGCCTGCCCGCCTCTGCCTGTCAGGTGTAGCCTCGGTGCCAGGGTGGGTGGCAGCCCTTCCTCGTCTTCTTTGCCTCCTCCTCCGGGCAGCCCTCCTCTGCCCGCCTCTCCCCTGCAGCCTGGCCTCTCCGGCCTCGTCGCCCCCACGGGGCAGCTGCAGCAGCACCCTTCGTCCCGGCTCGGCGTCTCCTCTCTCTGGGCCTCCTGGGGCACCCCGGGGCCCGCTCCCCACAGAGGTCGGCGGCTCCTTATCGAGCTGAACCGGGGCTCGCGCCATCCAGAGCCCCCGCCCGGGAAGCTCCACTTAGGCCGGCAGCCCTTTTCCAACCCTTCAGTGCTGAGGCAGAGGAGCCCTCGCCTAGCCAGGAAGTGCCTGAGGCCAGATGGGAACCCAGGACCTCCCGGCTCCAGGCCTGGCTCTCTGCCACCCTGAGCCACCCGCTGCCTGGGGACACGAAGGCAAAACCAGCCTCTGGCCTCGCGGAGCTCCCATCCTCTGTGGGACGGCCGGCTCCGAACCAGCCATCCCCAGTGTAGACGGAGGGAACTGCCAGAGAGGAAGCACTGGGACAAGGGGGGGGGGTGCCCCGGGCCGGAGGGGCGCAGGAAAGGGGGGGCCGCAGAGACAGGCGAGGAAGGCTTTTCCTCTCCAAACCCAGAATTCTCTATTTGCGCCAGAGGCCATAGGGAGCCACTGGAGTTATTGAGTAGGGGAGCATCGCTGCCGCACGGTCGTGACCAAACCCGCTTTGCAGGCAAGTCGCTTCAGTCGTTAAACAGGGAACGGATTGGAGTGAGGAGAGCCATGAGGCAGGCGGACACCCCTCGGCCCTCGCTAGCCATTGCCAGGGTCTCCACCGGGGTGGGAAGGAGAGAAGCGGGACGAGGGGAGGGCTTCCTCGGGCCCTTAACGAAGTGTTGGGGGCCCTCCAAGGAGGATCGGCCAGCCGGGCCTCTCCCTGGGCCTCGGCGCTCTGATTTCAGCCCCTGAAACCCGTCCAATTCGAACCCGAGGCCTCCCTGGGTCGGAGCCTTCAGCATTGGTTGCTTTTCTGTGTCTTCCAGGAGACAAAAGGCTGCCCCAGAGAGGAGGCGCCTCGGCGCGGGTCCTACGCGCAGCAAGGGCTTGCTCCGGTCTCGCCCCCTGCCCTCGCCCCGGGTCGCCGCGCTCATCGCTGGCTCCACTGGCCAGCCCGGCCCGAGCAGGCTTCCCAGTAGGCACCGCGGAGGCCTGGCCTGCCAGAAAGTCTGCTCCGGGCGTTGCTCTCCTGTTGGACCCCGTTTCAGGAGGGGCTCGGCCAAGCCTGGTCTCGCCCCTTCTTCCTCTCTGGACCGAGGCCTCCCTCACAGCCCCCTCGAGCTGCAGGCCAACCCGCCGTGCCACGGCCACCGTCAGCCCGGCGCCCCCCCAGGATCCCCCAAAGCGCAGCCTCCAGCCGGCCCCGGGACGAGTCGGCCTCTGGTCCGCCCGGGCCTCCCCTGCAGAACGGCCTCCTTCCCACACGGACTCCAGAGGCACAAGCAGCATCCGCAGAGGCGCCTCCCCGGAGGCGAAGGTCGGGCCGCCTCTGAGCCTCTTCGGAGCGGGGCGCCCGAGCCCAGGGGATCCCGGAGCCCCGGCCCAGAGCCCGAGGAGTCCGACGGCTGCAGGGACGCCGCCTCCGCCTCTGGGGCCCCCGGACAAGCCCC
>NW_025386856.1:0-10214 GCF_016433145.1 Gracilinanus agilis
CCTCTCCTAGATACTTTTCTCTCTCCCCTTCCCCTCTTTCTATCCTAGACCCTTTTCTCTCTCTCTTTTCCCCTTTTCTCTCCCAGACCCTTTTCTCTCTCCTCTTTTCTCTCCTAGGCCCTTTTCTCTCTCCTCTTTTCTCTCCTAAACCCTTTTCCCCTTTTCTCTCCTAGACCTTTTTCTCTTTCCTCTTTTCTCTCCTAGACCATTTTCTCTTTCCTCTCCTAGATCCTTTTCTCTCTCCCCTTTCCCCCCTTTCTATCCTAGACCTTTTTTTCTCTCTCTTTTCCCCTTTTCTCTCCCAGACCCTCTTCTCTCTCCTCTTTTCTCCCCTAAACCCTTTCCCCTTTTCTCTCCTACATCCTTTTCTCTCTCCTCTTTTCTCTCCTAGATCCTTTTTTCTCCCCCTAGACCCTTTTCTCCCACTTAGATGACCCTGGCACCACTACCAGGCCCCAGTATGAGTTCATCATCTTTCCCCTCAGAACTAGCTAGGCAGTTCTGATTCCATTCCAAATATTCCTCAAGCTCTCTGATCTCCCCTTTGTCCCAATTACTCCCTAGCCTTTATGAGGAAGAAAAGAAGCAAAGCATGTATTCATGACTACAGTGCTAAGTGCTTTATAAATAGCTCACTTAATTCTCACAAGCACCCAGAGAGGCAGGTGCTATTATTACTCTCATTTTGCAATTGAGGAACTGAGGCAGATAATGGTTAAGCGACTTGGCCAGGATCACACAGCTAGAAAGGTTCTGAAGTGAATTTGAACTTAGATCTTCCTGATTCCAGGCCCAGGTCTTGATTCAGTACAGCGTCTATTGTCTATGTACTTTTATTGATCAGTAACATGCAAACTTTGAGGGCCAGGACTTTTTAATTTGTCTGTGTCCCCTCCCATACCTACCATGTATAGGTACTTATTAAGTATTTTAATGATGGACAGCTAGATGGCTCAGTAGACAGAGAACCAAATCAGGTCTTGAGAAGTCCTGGGTTCAAATGTGAGCTCAGAAACTTCCTAGCTGTATGACCTTGGGCAAGTCATTTAACCATCATTGCTTTGCTCTTACCACTCTTCTGCCTTGGAGCAGATTCTAAGTATTGATTCTAAGACAGAAGGAAAATTTGGTTAAGGAACCAAAAAAATATTTACTGAATTGAGTTTCCTCACTTTGCAGGTACCAAGGCCCAAGCTAGGGTCCAGGTAATAAATGACAAAAGCTAGAACTGGAACCCAAGTTGGGGAGGGAAGACTTACTCCTAGAGTCCCTGCTGCTAAAGAGGCTGAAATTAGCTGACTTTTGGAGCTCAGGGATTCACAACTGTAGTATAAGTAGTCAATGGAATGTCCCTACTAATTCTTAGGTGGTAAGGATACAGGAAGGAAGTGGGGAGACCATCAGATTTTCCTAAGGAGGGGCAAACTGGCCTAAGTCAGAAAGAGAGTAGATTAAAGGTCCCAAGGCCATCGGTAGTGGGATCAAATCTGGGAGCAGCTTCTGTATTTCCAGCCTGGATAAAATGGTGGAGGGCAACTAGGTGGCACCGTAGTGTATAGAGAAGCCCTGGAGTTCAGAAGACTGTCTTCCTGAGTTCAAATCCAGTCTCAGACATTTAAATGCTTTGTGACTCTGGGCAAGTCACTTATCCTGTTTCTCAGTTTCTTCAACTGTGAGATGAGCTGCAAAAGGAAATGGCAAACCACTCCAGGATCTTTGCCAAGAAAATCCTAAATGGAGTCATAAAGAGTAGGATATGACTAAAAAAGGAATGAACCAGGATGGGGAGGCCTAGCCTAAAAAAAAGTTAATCTGTCTCCATAAGCCTTCCCGTTAATAGTGTGGATTCATTGGAATGGGGTCAGCAGTTAGGACTCCCTAATTCTTTTAGAACCTGAGATTTCAGTAGTGAAGATATCTCTCAGGGAAGAATCTCTTCTCTGAAATGTAGAGTCTTAGAGAAATGCCAAAGGCACCAAGTGATTATAAGGGACTTCTCCAGGGTCACATAGCAAATTTGATGTCAGAGGTGGGATTTGAACCTATATCTTCCTGACTATGCAGCCAGCTCTCTGTCCATTACACCACACAGCCTCTCAGAGGATGAGACAGACAAAACAAATTTGGGGGGGGAGGTCCCCCCAAAATATACTATTTATCTTTTCCCCACACCTCCTCCCTTTTAATTCCCATGCCCTTAAAGTTATGTTGTGTTTATTTTGTACCCTTCCAACAGTCCACTACGAATTTATTTTATGTAATCTTAAATGGGCCCTCACTGCTGTTAGGCAAACCTACTCTACCTCTTCCAAACCTTTTCATCATGCCTCAAACCTCCCATGGCTCTCCTTCCCTCCAGTCTCTCAGCTGAGATCCTTTTAGCCACTCAGATAAAAATATGCCTCATATTTTACAGAAAAAATTAAGCCTTCTTCTTCTTCTTCTTCCTTATCTTCCCTCATTCAAATGCCTTCTGCCACTATTTCCTTCTTTAACCTTGTCTTACATGGCAAAGGGGCCAACCCTTTCACTGCTCAAATGGTCCCATTCCATCCTGTCTTCTCCAACAGCTTGCCCCTCGGTCACTTCCGCTCTCTCATCATCTTCAGTATCTCCCTATTTACTGGCTCAACCCCTACTGCCTCTAGACATGCCTCCCTCATCTTCAAAAAACCCTCATTTGATCCTCTGCTTTTCATGGCTAATTCCCTTGAGAAAGCCTCCACTTCTCTGACTCTCTCCTTAATTCTACAGTCTTCATCTTTCTCAACCTTTCCACAGCCTTTGACACCATCAATCATCATCTCCTCCTTGATACTCTCCCTAGGTTTTTTGGACTCTCTCCTACTTCTCCTCCCACCTATCTGACAGCTCCTTCTCTGTCTCCTTTGCTGGACCCTCCTCCAGATCATGTCCTGTAAAGATAGGTGACCCTCAGGGTTCTGCCCTGGGCTGCCTTCTCCTCTCCCTCTAGAGTACTTTACTTGGTGAATTGAGCAGCTCCCATGGATTTTTACTATCATCTTTATGCTGATAATTCTTTTTTTTTTTTTAACACTTACCTTCCATCTCAGAATCTATACTGTGTATTGGTTTCAAGGCAGAAGAGTGGTAAGGGCTAGACAATGGGGGTTGAGTAATTTGTCCATAGCCACTCAGATAAAAAGTGTCTGAGGTCAGATTTGAACCCAAGACCTCCTGTCTCCAGGACTGGCTCTCCATCCACTGAGCCACCTCACCGTCTCCTGCATTGAAAATTCTTAAATCCCCCTTTCCTTCCCCAACCTCAGCTGACTTCTAATCTCTCATCTCCAGCTGCCTTTCAGATATCTCAAACTAGATGTCCAGTAGACCTCTTCTTTTTAGTAACAAGAAGAGTCTTTAATGGAGGGAAGGGAATTGCAATTCAGGGTCATCCCACAGCACCAGAGTGCTGGAATGTCTCCAGTAGACATCTTAAACTCAACATAACCCATACCGAATTCATTTTTTTCCCCCTAAACCCTTCCAACTTCCAAACATCTCTATTCTTTCCAGTCCCCCAGACCCCAAACCCAAGGGTTAGTCTTGATTCCTCACTATCTCTCATGGCCATATCCAATCAGTTGCCAAGGCCTGTCAATTTCATCTTTGGACCATCTCTCCACTACATCCCTTTTATCCTCCGATGCTACTATCTCTCTGGTATGGGCCTTCATTGAGTCCACCAGCCTTGGCTCTGTTTCCCCTCCAATCCATTTTTTTTTAACCCTCACCTTCTGCCTTAGAGTCAATACTGTATATTGATCCCAAGGCAGAAGAGCAGTAGGGCTAGGCAATGGGGGTTAAGTGACTTGCCCAGGGTCACACAGCTGGGAAGTATCTGAGGCCAGATTTGAACCTAGGACCTCCTGTCTCTGGGCCTCTCAATCCACTGAGCTACCCAGCTGTGCTGCCCCCCCCCCCCCAATCCATTCTACATTGAGCCAACAGAGTGATTTTCCTATAGCATAGGTGTGACCATCACTCCCTTACTCAATAATACCAAAGTTCCCTCCTGTCTCCAAGATCAAATACAAAATCCTCTGTTTGATATACAAAGGCCTTCTTAACTTATTCAGCTCTCTCCCCTAACTTTTGGGTTATCTTATTCCTTATAGCACCCCACATTCCCTTCAGTCCAGTGCCACTGGCCTCCTGGATGTTCCACAGACAAGACTCTCCATTACTTGGCTCTGGCCATTTTCTCTGGCCATCCTCCATGCCTGAAATGTCCCTCATCCCCATCTCTGCCTCCTTTAAGTCCCAACTAAAATCCTATCTTCTACGAGAAGCCTTCCCCCGATCTCTCCCAATTCTAGTGCTTTCCCTCCGTTAGTGATTTCTTATTTATCTTGTCTGCATTTTGTTGTACATACTTGTTGGCTTGCCATCTCCCCTGTTAGACTGTTAGCTCCTTGAGGGCAGAGACTTTCTTTTACCTCTTCTTAAATTCCTAGGGCTTAGCACAGTGCCTACCACATGATAGACAACTAATAAATGCCTTAAAAAGAAAACATTTTACTTTCTGTCTTAGTAACAAGGCAGAAGGGCAAGGGCTAAGCAAATGGGGTAAAATGACTTGCCCAGGGTCTCACA
Organism: Gracilinanus agilis; assembly: GCF_016433145.1. Lineage (NCBI taxonomy): Eukaryota > Metazoa > Chordata > Mammalia > Didelphimorphia > Didelphidae > Gracilinanus > Gracilinanus agilis. The sequence goes on from NW_025386856.1 coordinate 4,618, forward strand.
GCTAGGAAGTATCTGAGGTCATATTTGAACCCAGGTTCTCCTAGTTGCCCCATGATAAATGCTTATTGACTGACAATTGACTCATCTGTGTATTTGTATCCCCCCAGTAGAAAATCAATTCCCACAGGGCATGTCCTCCTTTCATCTTATCTTTGTATTTCCAGTGGCTAGCATAATACCTAGCGTGTAGTAGGTGCTTAAGCTGTATATAAAATACAAAATAATCTTTGTGGAATAGATTTGAATTGGATTGAAGAAGAAGGGGGAATAGTAGGATGAATTTTCCTTCTTTAGGGGAGGCAGCTGAGCTTTCCGAGAAGCTTGAGAAATAGCAGATTCCTCCAGGAATAATCCTCCTGGAGCCTGGGGGATGGATGAGCTATTTCCAGAGAGAATTTTGTGCCCAGGCCAGGACTGGTCATTGGTTCTTAGGGAAGGCTGAGAGCGTGGGCTAAAACAGAGACAAAGTCAGCTGCGGTGTAATGGAGAGGGCAGTGCATTTGGATGGAGAAGACCTGGTTTCAAATCCCAGCTCTGCTACTGGTTAGCTGTGTGGCCCAGGGCAAGTCTCTTTCCCTCTCTGGGCCTTAGCTCCTTGTTCTAGACTAGACAAGCTCTAAGGTCCCATCTAGTTCTAAATCCTCTGATTCCTCATATCTTGAAGGTGAGGAGGAGAGGAAACAGCCCAGTCCAGGGCTGGACCAGACACCAAAAAGCAGAAGCAGCCTCTTCCTGGTCTCCTCTCAGCAATTTCCTTCCTCTCCACTTCCCTCTCATTTCCACTAGGTCAGCGGCTCGCTTTTCAAGCCTGATAGCTAACTAAAATGGGGAAAAATTTGGTAAAGTGGGTGTGCCTGGAGGGCTCGTCCAGGTCCTTCCCTTCTTCCCTCTTTTCAATCCCTATTCTTGTATTGAACCCAGGACCTTGGGTCAGGCTTCTCCAAGACATAGTCTCTCCCCACTTCAAATCTCCAATCATATACAGGCTCCCACATCAGACACATCACACCTCCTCACTGTAACTCCAAACACATCTTCTACACTATCTACATACATACATAAATGATTCCCATTTATAGTTGAGGGAACGAAGGCAGAAAGTGTACAAGTGACTTGCCCAGGGTCACACCACTAGGAAGTATCTGAGGCTGAATCTAAACTCAGGACTTCCTGACTCCATCTCCCTACTCATGCCATTCCCCAAACGAGCCCCAAACGATTCACATATATAATTCTGCTTCCACCCTTGGCCCCGCTTGTCTCCCGACAGTTTCCCTTCCCCCAGTCTTTGGCTTCTTCCTCAATGTTTAACCCTGCCCAAGGCTCCTCTATCATTAAAAACCCAGAATCTGCAGGGCCTCCTGGCGTGAGGTCTATCTCCCCTTCCTGGCTCCCTAACATCCTGCCAGCCAAGCCTGCTCCCCCACTCACCCTTTCGATCCCCCTCTCCACCCTTCTCTCTCTCCTAAGCTCAGAAGAATTCCTCTGGGGATCCTTAGCTCACAGGAGAGCTAGGAGGCACCACCTTTTAGCTTCAGGGAAGCTTTCCTTGATTCTCCATCTCTGATGGTCCCATTTCTGAATCCTTATTACTCCTTTTCCCTATAACTGCTTCCTGACTTAGCCTGCTGCTAGAGCTTACTTAGTATAGGCACTTAATAAAAGCTCATTCCATCCACTCATCCATCCACCCAAAAGTACAATCTCAGTATGCTCTGCATGCGGTGGTGGTTAATAAATATTTGTTTGATTCAACAGAATCCTTTTCAGACCATATTTGAAGTGTTAGCTTAGTTCGATGCACTACAATAAAACAAACAACAACAACAAAATAACCTGATCTTCCATCTTAGAATTGATAGTAAGAATCAGTTCCAAGGCAGAAGAGTGATAAGGGATAGGCAATGGGAATTAAGTGACTTGCCCAGGGTCATACAGCTAGGAAGTCAGATTTGAACCCAGGAGCTCCTGTCTCCAGGCCCTTGACTCTTTATCCACTGAACCATCTAACTGCCTCAATATATATATATATATATATATATATATATATATTTGGTAAAAACTAATTGATGCCAACTGATTGATTAATATTAGGGAGAATACACCAGATGGGGGCTTGTGAGCTAAAGAATTAGAAGTTGTCAGTCTCCTTCTGATGTCCCAGTCTGCCAGAACTAGTGCTCTGTGTGTGTGTTTATATACATAATGTATATATATATATATATACATGATATATATGAATATGTATCTCTCTCATTTATCTATCATCCATCCATTCATCTACCCAGCCAGCCAGCCATCTATTTATCTATCTATTCATTCATTCATCTATCTTTCCTTCCATCTATCATCTATCTATCTGTCTGTCTATCCCTCCATCCATCTATCTTCCTTTTTCTTTCTTTCTTTCTTTCTTTCTTTCTTTCTTTCTTTCTTTCTTTCCTTCTTTCCATCTCTCCATCCACCCATCTATCTTTCTATCTATCCATCCATCCATCCATCTATATATCTGTCTATCCATCCATCCATCTATCTTTCCTTTCATCCATCCATCCAACCATCCATTTATCTATCTGTCTCTCTCTCTATCCATCCATCTTTCCTTCTATCCATCCATGTATGCATATATCTTTTTATCTGTCTATGTCTATTAGTTTTTCCTTCCATCCATCTATGTATCTATATAATTATCTATCATCTGTAGACAAACAATAGAAGTCAGGGAAAGTAAGAGGCAGAGATGAAGAAGATAAGCATTCCAAATGGGGAACAATTACTGCAAAGGCATGGAGGTGAAAGATGATGGAGTGTTGTGGAAAAAGGAAGTAGGCCAGCATAGCTGGATCATAGAGTGTGGGAGGAGAGTCAAGACTAGAAGAGTAAGAAGGAACTAGTTTACATTTTTTTATTTCATCAAATTTTTTTCAATAAAAATGGATTTTATTGCCTTTCTACTTCCTTTCTCCACTGGAAAAGAAAAAGAAATCCTTTTAGTACATTATGTAGTCAAGAAAAAATTCATGTTCAAAATATGTCTCATTATGTCCCTGGTCCATACCTCTCTGTCAAGGAACTAAGTAATCCATCTTATGGAATGGAGGTTAGTCATCAATCAGAGATTTTAAGCCTTTCTAAGTTCTTTTTCTTACAATATCGTGGTTGTATAAATAACTCTCTTGGTTCTATTCACTTCACTCTGCATTAGTTCAAGTCTTTTAGGGTTTCTCTGAAACTGTCTTTTTCATCATTTCATTAAATAACAAACACTACATTCACAGTCAATACTCAGTTTTAGAGGTCAGGGAATTGTTCCTAGAAAATGGTAGGAAAATTTAAAAATGTGAATATTGATACATTTAACCTATTGGAATTAGGGGGTTAGGTTCCCACAACCACCAAAAACTGTAATCTTTTGTTGAGATTTCTGAAATACTACTCCTAACTCAGTTTAGCTCCATACTCTCTAGACTAATCTTCTGCCGTGTCCCTTCATCCCTTTCCAGCTCCCTTTTATATACTATTTTCTCTCATTAGAATTTATGCTAGAAATAGAAGCAGCCAGATGTCTAAGTGGATTGGGAGACAGACCCAGAGACAGGAAGTCCTAGGCCCAAATGTGGCCTCAGATGCTTCCTAGCTATGTGACCCTGAGCAAGTCACTTAAACCCCATTGCCTAACTACTCTTCTGCCTTGGAACCAGTACACAGTACTGAGTCTAAGATGGAAGGGAAGGGTTTAAAAAAAAAAAGAAAAGAATTTAAGCTCCTTGAGGGCAGGAACCATCTTTTCTTTTTGCTTATATTTATATTCCCAGCACTTAACACTGTGTCCAACATATACCAAGTGCTTAATAAATATCTTTTCTAAGCTACAGAATCTTATGATCCCAGGACTGATTATAATTTTAGCATGGTATGATTTGTAAAAGTTGTGTTTTGAAACTTTTCCTTTTATAAAAACACATTTATTCATCATTTCTCTGTGACCTAATCTACTATATAGATATATATTCTAAAGCCCATTTATTTAATTAATTAAATTGGACTATTTTTCCATGTTACATGATTCATATTCTTTCCCTCCCCTCCTCCCACCTCGCTCCCATAGCCAAGGAGCAACTCCACTGGGTTTTACGTGTATCATTGACTAATCTACTTTTATAACGGTTCTATGTGATAACAAGATGTATTTACAAAATGTTCCTGTTTAGAGAATCTCATGTGAGACTTGAACTATGCTTTGGGGGCATAACTGAATTTTGAAGACAAACGATGAAGATACATAACAAATGCATGGGGGTTCTTTAAAATCATAAGGTCAAGAGCAACAAGGTGGCTTAGTGAGTAGAGAGCCAGGCCTAGAGGGCCTAGAGACAGAAGGACCTGAATTCAAATCTGGATTCAGATACCTCTTAGCTGTGTGACCTTGGACAAGTCACTTGACCCCCATGGCCCAGCCCTTACCGCTCTTCTGCCCTGGAACCAATACACAGTATCAATTCTAAGATGGAAGGTAAAGTTTAAAAAACCAAACAAACCAATAGTAGGTGAACAAGACTATCGAGGCCCCGATAGGATACTAGCCTCTCCACTGCTCATGGCATATCCTGAAATGTGCATGACTTCCAGTGGGATAGCAAAAAGGTTACTAATAAAATCACAGGAATGCTTGAAGTTATGAGAGTTAAACATACCAAAGTTGAGGATTGACTGTACCATAATGTGTTCATCCATTCCCTGATGCACGAGTGCCCTTTTCAATTCTAGTTCTTTTCCACTATGAAAAGAGTCGCTACAAACATTTTGCACATGTGCATCCTCTTCTTCTTTCTTTCATTTCTGATGGGTCAAAGGATAGAGACGGTCTTTGAGCATGATTTCCATACTTTCCAGAATGGCTGAGCGAATTCACAGCCAATCGTGCATCAGTATGCCCGTGTTCTCAAAGGGGCTGTAGGATTTGAAGAGCCTTCAATGCCATTCAGAGGAATTAATGTATTATACTAGCATAATAAGAAGCCATTGGGATTTATTGAGTAGGTGGTGACCTGGTTCGACCCGAGCTTTAGAACCATTTTGGCAGCTGAAAGGAGAATAAATTGGAGAAGGAAGAGACTTGAAAAAGGAAGAACAATTGGGAGACTATTGCAATAGTTCAGGCCAGGGGCGATGAGGGCATCCGTGAGTGAGGTGGTCATCTATATCCTGTCCACTCACATGACCACCACCCTCATGGATGGATAAACGTATGAGAGATGCTATGAAGGGACAAAGCATTTTTGGCATTAGATTGAGTGTGTGGGGTAAGCAGAAGGGTTCTTGCGGATTCTACCTTTGTAACATCTCTCTTTCTTATCGGTTCCAAGGTAGGAAAGAGAGACAGAGATAGAGAGAGACAGACAGACAGATAGACAGACAGACAGACAGAGACTGAGAGAGAAAGACAGACAGAGAGACAGAGAGACAGAGAGACAGAAAGACAGAGACAGACAGAGACAGAGAGAGAGAGAGACAGAGAGACAGAAACAGACACAGAGACAGACACAGACACAGAGACAGACACAGAGACAGACAGAGAGACAGAAAGAGAGGGAAGG
>NW_025386857.1:0-7236 GCF_016433145.1 Gracilinanus agilis
GAGAGAGATAACAGAGTGAAAAGAGAGATAAAAGAGGTATGAGAAGAGAGAGAGAAGAGAGAAAGAGAGAGACATAAGAGAGAGAGATAAGAGGGAGAGATAAGAGGGATTTTATACTTTCCAAGTCCAGGGTCACACAGCTAGAAAGTGTTCGGGGCCATATTTGAACCCAGGACTTCCTGTCTCTGAATTTGGCTCTCAATCCACTGAGCCACTTAGCTGTCCCCAGCCCCTTTACTTTCACTCTCACTCAGTCCTTTTATCCATTTGGTTGCTAAATCTTTTCATTTCTACCTCCACATCTCTTATACATGTTCTTTTCTCATAGCCATCACAGTGGTGCAGATCCTCATTACTTTTCATGCTTGTTGCAAGTCTGTTACCTCTCCAGTTCATCCTCCATTTAGCCAACAAAATGATTTTCCATAAGTAGAGGTCCAAACATGTTACTTCTCAATAAACTACAGTAGCTCTCCATCACCTACAGTATCAAATAAAACATCCTTTGTTAGTTTTTTAAAACTCTTTTTAACCTATTGTTCCCACACACACTTTTTTAGTTATCTCATGCCTTATTCTCTTCCCCCATGTACACTTTGCTCTAGTGGCTCTGGCCTCTCTGTCATTCCTCAAAGAAGATTCTATTTCCTTACTCTAAACATTTTTAATTATATTCCTTATGCATTGTAGTATTCTCCCTCCTCATTTCACCTATAACTCCACCTTCTATGGAAAAGTAATACTTTCCTTTTCTTATAACTTACCTCTGTTGGTTATTTCTTACTTATTATATATATATATATATATATATATATATATGTGTGTGTGTGTGTGTGTGTGTGTGTGTGTGTGTGTGTATGTATGTAGATATATAGATATATAGATATATATCTTGTTTGTCCATGATTGTTTGCAAATTTTTCTCTCCCATTAGATTATAAGCTCCAGGAAGGCAGGGACTGTGTTTTATCTTTTTAAAGTATCCTCCTGTGCATAAAGCAGTGTCTGGCACATAGTGGGCATTTAATCAATGTTTATTGACTTAATGACTAACAATAGCTTTTTAAATTAATCTCCCTCTCTTAAAATCACTTCTCAGTTGTCAAAGTAATTTTACTGAAGTTCAGGTCTGACCCTTTCACTTTCAGTAAACTCTAGTGACTTGACATTGATTGCCTCTAGGATCAAAGATGAATTCTGTTTGATATTTAAATCCCTTCATGACCTGGGCCCACCCCCTGTCTTTCCAGGCCTCTTATACTTTGTTCCAGGCATTCTCTAAGCATTTAAACAGGCCTACCTGTTATTCTTCATATCTGCTGCTACTGTGTGCACTGGAACTGTCTGTCTCCCTTGCTTGAAATGCAAGTATGGTAATTAATGTCATTGGAGCAATTAAATATACTCCTCCTTTCCAACAATATAACGCTGATTTCATTGAAAAGACTTCAGAGCTAGAGTTAGAGGGTAGAAGGGGGCATGAAAGTATTAAGAAATAATATGGTTTGAGGGCCAGGTTAAGATGACAGCAGAGTAAGGAGCAGCTGCTTGATCTCTCCTAACCAAAGCATATAAGGCTCCTCAAGGAGACATAAAAACAAATCCAGAAAAACGAAGGGATTCCACAACAGGGTGCAGCATTGAAGGTACGTGGAATTGGGGCATTTCCGTGCTATAAAGGGGTGAAACAGCTCTCACTAAGACAGGAGTGGAGGAAGCCCCTCCCCCACCCCCCATGTACAGTGCCAAGGCCAGCGCACAAGAGTTAAAGCAGGTTTGGGGCACCCATTAAGTTATTGGCAGCTCCAGGGCCTGTTCCTGAGAGCAGCAAGACTTAGGACCCTAAGAGGTTAAAGAACGCACACAGACTTTGAACACAGACCTTGAGCTCAGGAGCGGGTGAAGGCATTGACTTAGGCCTGGACAAGGATCATGAGAGCAGGCTTGGACGTCTAGTGGGGACCCTGTGCAGACGGGAGCACGGCTGTGGAAGCAGCGCTCTGAGACTGCTGAAGGAACCTCGGGCAGAGGGGCAGACCGGGGGGAACACCAGGAGGCTCAACCCCGAGAATAACGAGACCTGAGACCTCAGGAGCCTAGAGAGCGCAGACAGACCCTGAGTGTGAGGATAAAGCTGAGAAGGCATAGGGCTAACAACAATGGCAAGCCAAAATCGGGAACCCCAGAAGAGAAAGATCATCAAGAAGCAATCTGTAACACTCAACAACTTTTACACAGAGAAAATCCAGACAACAGAGCAAACAGCAGAGGAGAACAAACAAGTAATCATATCCAAACCTTCCCAAAATAATGAAAACTGGTCACAAGCTATTGAAGAGTTCAAATCAGAGATGATGAGAAAGATGGAAGAGATCTGGCAAGAAAATAACAGTTTAAAAGGCAGAATTTTGCAATTGGAAAGTGAGGCTCAGAAATCAAATGAACTGATAAGCAAATTGATCACCAGAAATGACCAGATTGAAAAGGAAAACCCAAAGATTATAGCCGAAAACTAGTCCCTAAAGGCTAGGATTGAGCAATTAGAAGCTAATGATCTCTCAAGATAGCAAGAACAAATGGAACAAAGTTAAAAGACTGATAAAATAGAAGGAAACATGAAATACCTCAATGAGAAAGTGACAGACCAAGAAAACCAGTCTAGAAGAGACAATCTGAGAATCATTGGTCTTCCTGAAAAAGCAGAAATTAATAGAAACTTGGACTCCATACTAAAAGAAAATACTCAGCAAAATTGCCCTGAAGTTCTACAATAAGAGGGCAATATAGACATTGAAAGGATCCATAGATCACCCTCTACACTAGACCCAGAAAAGACAGCCCCCAGGAATAAAATAGCTAAATTCAAGAGCTTCCAAGTAAAAGAAAAAATCTTACAAGAAGCCAGAAAGAGACAATTCAGATATCAAGGAGCACCAATCAGGATCACACAGGATCTGGCAACCTCCACGCTAAAAGACCGCAAGGCTTGGAATATGATATTCAGAAAGGCAAGAGAACTGGGCCTTCAACTACGGATCAACTACCCATCAAAACTGACTATATACTTCCAGGGGAAAGTATGGGCATTCAACAAAATTGAAGATTTCCAAGTATTTGCACAGAAAAGACCAGGACTAAATGGAAAGTTTGCTATCCAACCACAAAAATCAAGAGAAACATGAAAAGGTAAATAAGAAACAGAGGGGAAAGAAAGAAAACTCATAATTTTTAAATTTGACTCTTTAAAGGCTTCAATAAGATCTAATTATCTGTATTCCTATGTGGAGAAATGCTATATATATATAATTCTCTGTAGTGAACTCTATTCACTATTATAGTATTCACTATTATAGTAATCTGAAGAATAACTCATAGGGAGAGGGTGGAATACTAAATGGTCTAAGATGATAAAGGGGGTGGGAAAGAGGGGGGTGAATAGTAGGGGACACCAAGAGAAATTTGAGTGAATAAGAAAAATAGGATATTCTACTACACACAAAGAGGGCATGGGAAGGGGAGGGGACAAATACTATTATAAGAAGGAGAGGAAGAGAGCATTAAGGGGTAATATTTAAACCTTACTCTCAGTGTAATCAACCCAGGGAGGGAAGAGTAGCTATATTATCCATTAGGATATAAAACTCTATCTAACCCTACTGAGAAAGTCAGAAGGGATAAACCAAGGGGAGCAGGGGAGTGGGGAGGTCAAAAAAGGGAGGGGAGAAGAAGGGGGAGGAAATTCATTAGGCCTTTAAAAATAAAAAGAGGGGAATAATAAGGGAGGGAGTAGAAAGGGAAGTTAATCAAGGGAGGGGATAAGGGATACAAGCTTAAAGCAAACCACTGGTTTAAAAGGAAATAGTGTAAGAAGAAGGAGTAGGACTAGGGGAAGATACAAAAATGTCAGCAAATGCGGCTGATAATTATAACTCTGAATGTGAATGAGATGAACTCGCTCATAAAATGGAAGCAAATAGCAGAGTGGATTAGAAACCAAAATCCTACCATATGTTGTCTACAAGAAACACATATGAGGCGGGTGGACATACACAAGTTTAAGGTTAAGGGCTTGAGCAAAATCTTTTGGGCGTCAAATGAGAAAAAGAAGCCAGAAGTGGCTATTATGATTTCTGACAAAGCCAAAGTAAAAATAGCGATGATTAAAAAAGACAGGGAAGGTCATTACATCCTGATTAAAGGTAGTATAAACAATGAGGAAATAACACTGCTCAATATGTACGCACCAAGTGGCATAATATCCAAATTCATAAAGGAGAAACTGGCAGAGCTCAAGAAGGAAATAGATAGTAAAACCATACTAGTGGGAGATCTAAATATTCCTCTGTCAGAGCTAGATAAATCAAACCAAAAAATAAATAAGAAAGAGGTAAGAGAAGTGAATGAAGTCCTAGAAAAATTAGATTTAATTGATATGTGGAGAAAAATAAATAGGGACAAAAAGGAATACACCTTCTTTTCAGCTGCACATGGTACATTCACAAAGATTGACCATGTAATAGGGCATAGAAACATTGCAAACAAATGCAAAAGAGCAGAAATAATAAATGTAACCTTCTCAGATCATAATGCAATAAAAATAATAATTAGTAAGGGCACCTGGACAGGCAAATCAAAAACTAATTGGAAATTAAACAATATGATTCTCCAAAACCGGTTAGTCAAAGAAGAAATCATAGAAACAATCAACAATTTCATTGAAGAGAATGACAATGATGAGACATCCTACCAAACTCTGTGGGATGCAGCCAAGGCAGTACTCAGGGGGAAATTTATATCCTTGAGTGCATATATTAACAAATTAAGGAGGGCAGAGATTAATGAATTGGGCATACAACTCAAAAAACTAGAAAGCGAACAAATTAAAAATCCCCAGATGAAAACTAAATTAGAAATACTAAAAACCAAGGGAGAAATTAGTAAAATCGAAAGTAAAGAACTATTGAATTAATAAATAAGACCAGAAGCTAGTATTTTGAAAAAACAGATAAAATAGACAAAGTACTGGTCAATCTAATAAAAAAAAGGAAAGAAGAAAACCAAATTGATAGTATCAAAGATGAAAAGGGAGACCTCACCTCTAATGAAGGGGAAATTAAGGCAATCATTAAAAACTATTTTGCCCAATTAATGGTAATAAATATAATAATTTAGGAGATATGGATGAATATTTACAAAAATATAAATTGCCTATATTAATAGCAGAAGAAATAGAACACCTAAATAATCCCATATCTAAAAAATAAAAAAAAGCCATCAAAGAACTCCCTAAGAAAAAATCACCAGGGCCTGATGGACTCACAAGTGAATTCTATCAGACACTCAAAGAGCACTAATCCCAATACTATACAAATTATTTGATATGATAAGCAAAGAAGGAGTCCTATCAAATTCCTTTTATGACACAAATATGGTACTGATTCCAAAGTCAGGTAGATCAAAAACAGAGAAAGAAAACTACAGACCAATCTCCCTAATGAACATAGATGCAAAAATCTTAAATAGAATACTAGCAATGAGACTCCAGCAAATAATCAAGAGGATCATCCACCATGATCAGGTGGGATTTATACCAGGAATGCAAGGATGGTTCAACATTAGGAAAACCATCCACATAATTGACCATATCAACAATCTAACAAACAAAAATCACATGATTATCTCAATAGATGCTGAAAAAGCCTTTGACAAAATATAGCATCCATTCCTATTGAAAACACTGGAAAGTATAGGAATAGAAGGACCTTCCCTAAAAATAATAAACAGTATATACCTAAACCATCAACAAGTATCATATGCAATGGGGATAAATTAGAAGCCTTCCCAATAAGATCAGGAGTGAAACAAGGATGCCCATTATCACCTCTATTATTCAACATAGTACTAGAAACACTAGCAGTAGCAATTAGAGAAGAAAAAGAAATTGAAGGTATCAAAATAGGCAAGGAGGAGGCTAAGCTATCACTCTTTGCAGATGATATGATGGTCTACTTAAAAAATCCTAGAGAATCAACTAAGAAGTTTGTAGAAATAATCAACAACTTTAGCAAAGTTTCAGGATACAAAATAAATGCACATAAATCATCAGCATTTCTATATATTTCCAACACATTATAGCAGCAAGAGTTAGAAAGAGAAACACCATTTAAAATCACCCTAGACAATATAAAATACTTAGGAATCTATCTACCAAAACAAACAGCAATTATATGGAAACAACTACAAAACACTTTCCAAACAAATAAAACTGGATCTCAACAATTGGAAAGCCATTAATTGCTCATGGGTAGGACAAGCTAACATAATAAAAATGACCATTCTACCCAAATTAATTCACCTATTTAGCGCCATACCTATCAAACTATTAAAAAACTTCTTTACTGAATTAGGAAAAATTATAACAAATTTCATTTGGAATAACAAAAGATCAAGAATATCAAGGGAAATAATGAAAAAAAAATGTGAAGGAAAGGGGCCTAGCAGTAGCAAATATTAAACTATACTATAAAGCAGCAGTCATCAAAACAATATGGTGGGGCAGCTGGGTAGCTCAGTGGATTGAGAGCCAGGCCTAGAGACAGGAGGTCCTAGGTTCAAATCCAGCCTCAGACACTTCCCAGCTTTGTGACCCTGGGCATGTCACTTGACCTCCATTGCCTACCCTTACCAATCTTCCACCTATAAGTCAATACACAGAAGTTAAGGGTTTAAAATAAAAAAAAGAAAACAATATGGTACTGGCTAAGAGACAGAGAGGAGGATCAGTGGAATAGACTTGGGGTAAATGACATCAGCAAGACAGTGTATGATAAACCCAAAGAGCCCAACTTCTGGGACATGAATCCACTATTTGTCAAAAACTGCTTGGAAATTTGGAAAACAATATGGGAGAGATTAGGTTTAGATCAACATCTCATACCCTACACCAAGATAAATTCAGAATGTGTGAATGACTTGAATATAAAGAGGGAAACTATAAATAAGTTAAGTGAACACAGAATAGTATACTTGTCAGATGTCTGGGAAAGGAAAGATTTTAAAACCAAGCAAGAGTTAGAGAAAATTACAAAATGTTAATTAAATGGGTTTGATTATATTAAACCAAAAAGGTTTTGTACAAACAAAAACAATGTAGTCAAAATGAGAAGGGAATCAACAAATTGGGAAAAGATCTTTATAACAAAAAAATCTGACAGGGGTCTAATTACTCAAATATAC
>NW_025386858.1:0-7493 GCF_016433145.1 Gracilinanus agilis
AGATAGATAGATAGATAGATAGATAGATAGATAGATAGATAGATAGAAAGCTACTGTGGGAAAAGAAATGGATCATTTTAGTCTTTGTAGCCTAATTGTGCATTACATATAATAGGAGAAGCTAAATAAAACTTCATTTAATAGATATATAATCCCTTGAACTCTAAACTAATATGTAATTAGAAAACTAAATGACTCAGTGAACCTGGAATCAGAAAGACCTGAGTTTATGGGGCAGCTGGGTAGCTCAGTGGAGTGAGAGTCAGGCCTAGAGACAGGAGGTCCTAGGTTCAAACCCGGCCTCAGCCACTTCCCAGCTGTGTGGCCCTGGGCAAGTCACTTGACCCCCATTGCCCATCCTTACCACTCTTCCACCTATGAGACAATACACCGAAAAGTTAAGGGTTTAAAAAAAAAAAGAAAGAAAGACCTGAGTTTAAATCCTATCTGAGACATAAGCTTATACTGGACAAGTTGCTTGTCTAACTCAATTTTTCTCATCTGTAAAATGGGGATAATAATATCTACCAGCCACAGTTGTTGTGAGAATAATATGAGATAATACTAGAAAAGCACTTTGAAAACCACAAAGTGGTACATAAATGCCAGTGATATTAGGAAAGGAGACTCCTTCAGATTCCTAAAAGATAATTATCTCTTTTCTATTCTAATATAATAATATAATAAATAATATAATAATAATAATCTTTTCTAATTCTAACACACAGAGATATCAAGTACCCTCATGATCAAGTTTCCTCAAGAATGGACAACAGAGTTCCTAGATTTTAGAAAGTATTCATTGTATCATGTGCATAGTGAGTGGAAAAATAACCTTTATTTCACCATACAGAAAATTCACTATATTCAAAGAACTTATAAGAATCTGGAAACCAAAACCACATAAAGTCCACATAATAGCCCATCATTAATCAATTAATTCTGCCTTTATGTTGGGTCCCTTTTTTCAGGATTCTAGAGTCTTTCCTACTGAATGTTAATTGTATTCCCTTTGGAAAGAACTGTCATAAGTAACACTGACATTCTGGAAAATCCTTATTGCTACCAGGAATTCCCACAATATCCTTCCTAGTCTTCTAGTGCTACCTTGTGAACTAAACTTCCAATAGAAGATAAAAAGACTGGGATATAGGCAAATCCTTACCAGTGGACATAAAATGTCTTAACACAACAGGGAAAATAAAAGTTTTTTGTTTCCCAAATCATGGATTAAAGTTTTTTGTTGTTGTTGTTGCATTATTATTCCTCTAGTTATAGGGAACTTGAATATGTAAAGAATATATTGAAGCTGGTTCGAATAGGTTTGCAAGAGCAGATAATTAAATTTTCTGTATTGGCATTAACACTTCAGAAACTGACAATTGCTATTAATCAGGGCTTGATTTATTTTTTTGTTGTTCACTTATACTTAAAAAAGGTATTAATAATTCAAAGTAAACTATTTTTTCCCCAGAGAGTTCAGTTATTATTAAACATTTACCAGCACACTCCTGAACTGCTTGAGCTTAGAAATAGTGCAGAAAGTATAGGAAATGAATCATAACCAGACCAGAGACCTCATGACAACTGTGAAGATAGAATTAACTCTCCCTCTAGCTCTATTTTATCTTTGAAACAGGCCCAGGAGAGATCTACACATCTCACCATTTGAGATGCTTTTTGGACACCCTTCTATATAGGCTAAGCCTTTTTCTCCTGCATACAGATCATTAGTGGGGGGGGGGGGGACACTCCTATTGCTTCCTATATATAGGACTTGCAGATCAAATTGTGAGAACTTCATGAATCCAAAGCTACAATACTAGCAAGGCTTATAAACTTTTCAAATCATAACCTAAACCCAGGAGACAAGGTATACATAAAGAACTTCCTGTGCACTGGAGCAACTTAGCCTGCCTGGGAAGGTCTGTTTCAAGTATTGTTAACCACTCCAACAGTTATCAAAATTGGAGAAAAGGACTCCTGGATTCATTGCTCACATGTGAAACCTTTTATCTGACACATTGATTTCCTGAATTTTTTTTATTATTGCTTTTCTTTTTATTTTCAATAGAATATTAATTTTTTCTTTCTTATTTCTGTACTTAAAGTACATATAATCAATATTAATCTTTTTTAATTTTGCAATAGAACAAGTTTAAAATATCAATTTGCTCTAATATCATTGCATACCCAAAAGTTTTAGACTATGGAAACCTGCCATTAATTGTTAAATATGGTGGGACTGTGATTAACAATTGTGTCTGATTCTAGAAGATGGGATCACAAAAGAGCCATTGTACAGTGCAAAGAAGCACAACATCAAGAAGACCAATAATCCTTGTGAGGTTGATGAGATCTGTGCCAAAACTGAGGACTTGTTTTGAGGTTCAAGGAGGCAGCTGTTTGACATATGTCAGATGCAGGATTTCCCATGCCACATTCTGACAAGTACCTTAGTTTGGCTGCCATTTTGGCTCCCCTATTCCTGAAAGTAAAGGTAAAATCAGACCATGGAAACATATTTCCCTTTTCCATCAAAATCTAGTCCTTTTTTCTCTCTTATAGTATGGCAATTTTCTGTAGTTCTGGCTGCCAATGGGTAGGTGCTATGATGATGGAATTAGCTCACCCCTATTCATTCTTTAGACTTTAGCCACCAGGAATATGTACACCCCACCCAAATTAGAATTAAGTGGCGAGGGGGGAGGTCTATGACCCACATGTGCTAATAAGTGACAAATCAAAAACAAATGACTTCCCCCTGGGCAGTCCAAAATAAGGTTGAGGCTGCCATTTATCCACATAGAACTGGAGGGTGGACACAGGAAGTGACACAAAGAACTATCTTTTAAATATGATGGTAACTTTCCGAGGAAGGGATTTGGCCCTTTGAACTTGGCCTTGGAGGAGCTTGGTTTCAAGATCTTAGACTGCTTCCCTTTGGATTGTCACATGGGTTAGTGAAATGCTGACTCCTTTTTTCTTTGGCTTTCTGGAGGCACTAGCTTCCGAAGAGGCCTCCTGCCTTGGAAGAGGCCTCATGGTTAGAAGCCTTTTTTAATTAAACTCTGTGCCCCGCTTTGTTTGGGCCTCTGAAGCCCTGCCTGGTTTGGGCCTTTGGACCAGGCCAGAATAACTCACTCTCTCTCCCTCTCTGTCACTCTCCCTCTCTCTCTCTCTCAATCTCTCTCTCATTTTCCCTACCTTCACTCTCCCTGTTTGTAAATAAACTACCATAAAAGTCATCCTGATTTGGGTCTTTAATTTTGTAATTGAGTAATCAATTCCTGGTGACCCAAACTCTTAAATATTTAGTCCAACTATAATTTTTACCCCTTAGAGTCCTATATTACTGCATTTGTCCTACAGACTTGTGGAACAGAAATCACTTTAATTGGACCCTGATTTAAGAACCTGTTATGGATTTATTCTTTCTTTACTCAGAAACTTTTATATACACAGATGTTGATGTTTTGGTTTTGATTTTGATTTCCTTTTCTCCCAAAGTTTAATTTTTTTCTTCTATTTTTTTTCTTTTTTCTTTTTTTGTTTTTGTTTTTTATGGGTTTGATTTTCTTTTGACAATTGGCTCATATGCCCCATAACTCAACCATGTATCCTGAGTTGTTCTGGGTGTTGGTCAACACCATCCTCAGAAGGGATTATATAATTTTTGTAAAATCCCAGACTTAAAAATTTTTGAGAAAAATTTCAGGAAAAAAATAGCTCACTAACTCCTCAAATCAAGAAAGTGAATTGTTTAAAGAAAGTGCCATAAAGAAACCTACACTGCATCAGAAGATCCAAAATGAACTTTGGAATGTAATTGATTGGACTGAAAGGGGTTGAACAAATTTATTCTGAATGCAAACTCTTATGCCAAAGGTGATTGTCCCCTAATTGGCTTTTTGCCAATTTGCCTAGCAAAAACATTGGTTTTACTCTCTCCTATTTTCTTATTTTCTCCAACTATTGTAGTTTCCTTGTAGAAAGTACATTATCGTAAGGACTTTTAGCTAGAAGATCTTTAGAGGTATAAGCCAATTATGTTAAATAATTCATTGGGGAGGCTAGTCTCCCAAAGAATCATGGGGGGAGAGGTTGGAGATTGTGAAGATAGGATTAACTCTCCCCTTGCCTATTTTTAGCTAATCAAATCAAGAATTTAAAGAATCCCTACTTGACACTAAGTAAGAGAGTTTAGGCAAGTCACTTTTTAGAGTGTGTAATAACTCCAGAGGCCACTTCCCCACCCCTGGGCAGTGCTAGGCAAATTGAAAGACTGTGATTGGTTCCTGTAAAGTGGGGAAGGGACATGAAGCGATGTGGAAAAAGGACTATAAAAAGTCCTGAACTTCCTGTCCAAGGGACTTCTCCTTTGAACTTCTCCTTTGGAGTTTGTCTTTGGACTCTGCATTGGTGAAGAGGAAGAGATTCTTTCCTTCGATCCTGAGTTGGCTTGCTGAGTGATGTAATGGGGGTTTTGGGGTAATCATATTAAATGAGTATCAATGGATTACTTTTGGGCCAGTATCAAGGTTTCCACAGTGTGGATTGAAGGGACTAACAGGTAGCCTGGCCAGGCCAGAGCCTGATCAGGACCAGCACACAGATTTCCTCAGTCACAGTAAATGGAAGATGTATTTTATTTCCAAAGAGAGAGGTAAAGAGGGAAAGGGAAATCCCTGGCACTATTCACAAGCTAAAACCCCCATAATCTAAAATCACCTCACAGAGGGTCTTCAAAGATTTGATTGGTTACTCTTATCACCCTTTCCTCACTTTCTGTAAAAACCTAGTCCCTGTTCTAAATATCCTGCACTAAACCCCACTCTTAGTTATTACTAGAGATGCTGGTCTATGACAGATTAGACAGGGACCCAGGGTAGATCTCAGGTCCAATGGGACCCAGACCTCAACTTACTGACAGTGCAGACAGCTAGATGTTGATACTGGCTAGCAAGAGAATCACATAATCTTTCTTTAAGGACACACAGCAACCAGGACAGCAAAATGGACAGGATCAAACCCTCAGGACTTGGCAGTCACTCCCTCCAGGTTCACATCCAGAGAGAGCCAGTCCCCTAAACAGTCCCTTAGTTTTAGCTTAACCCTTCCTTCTAGCATTCCAGAATCCTCCCCTGTAGGTCTCATTTATCTGTCCTCTGCAAACCTTCATTTTCCTACTAAATTTATCTCTTCCTTATAACACTATCTGGCCTTCCTTTCCTGGTTTCTGGAGAGATTGGTTGCAGAGAGACCTTCCTTTCCTTGAGGAGACTGCATTGATGGAACCTTTGCTGAAGACACCACTGGGATTCTTGGCTTAAGAGACTACCACAACTATACATGGAAATTGGGACTTGAGAACTCTTGCCAGGTAGTGAGCTAGACTTCTTGAGACAGAAATTCTAGGGTATCTAGCTAGGCAATACTTTCTATTTCCTTCCTACATTTTTCTCTTTTACTATATCTCTATTAAACTAAATTGTTAAGAGCAGCTAACAGACTCATGACTTAAGAGTTAATTTTTTAAATCGGCAACCATAATATTACTTTAGAACTTTCATATTAGCACAATAACTTAAATTTAATTTCTTATACAACAGATTAATTATAACAGCAAAACAAAAACTGGATTTTATATAACACTTTAAGGTTTGCAAAGTGCTTTAGATCCATTATATCATTTGAACATCACAACCCCCTTGGTTATCCTTTTTCTCCAAAAAGAGTATTGCTCAAGAACTATTCTGTTTGTAGAAGGTCAGATCTCAAAATTTTTTAACTTTAGATTACCCTCAAGAAAAATCCCAAATTTTTACTGCCCTTGAAATGTCTCTCCTCTTCTAACTAGGAATATAATCCATGAATTTGCCTCTAAAGTCCTGTGGGTAAACACATATAGATCCCATATTTTTGCCTTGGGCTTTGTGCTTTGAAGAAAGTACAAATGGCAACTGTCCAAGCAATGACATAGTAAAGCATACTCATGACAAAAGAAACAAAGCCAATATCAAGAAAAAAACTTGAAACTGTAATCCACATAAAGCAATCCATGAGGCTTCTACCTGCTTATCACAAGTCAATAAAAATGTGACTTATTTTGTCATAGAAGGGACCATCCTTGACTTCTTCTTACTTCATCCTTTAATTTTTCTCATTGATATTGTCTTTTCCCCACTAAAATCTCTCCTTGATTTTCATTTTTACTTTATTTTACCTTGCAGAAATGGATAGCAAAGATAAAATAACACAGTGTGCTCTATCTCTGGCACTGCACCCTGATTGGGATATTTGTATTTTGTTTCATCGTTATCATGCATCAAATGATAAGATATTACATCTTATTGAAATTAATTGGAAAAGTTTCAAGAAGAAAGTACAAAAACTTCAACAGCCAAGATTTTTCTAAATCAATTTGAAATAGAAAATACATTTGAATGAGCCGTGAAACTGCATTTATACTAGTTCTTTGATTATTAAAACTCTATTGTCCATTTGTCAAAATAAAGATGTTAACACACAAAATCTTATCTTCCTCTCGTAATTCAATGCACCATCAAAATTTAAGGTATATTTTTTCCTACTTCCTACCCAGAATCTCCAAGCAGAATTTGAATATAGCTAATAGATTATTCTAGTTCAATACCTCCATTTGCTTAAATTTATTATCATTTTGAAGCATACATTTGAACCATTTGGAATACCAGGTTGTCGAGTGCATTGAGATTATCATTTGATATTGAGAGAATAAAGGAGGTATGCTCTGTTCAGAAACTGAGTCAATAGTTAATGGATCCCAGTGGTGTTTCTTTTGGTGGAAGACTAGTTCAAGGCCAGAGCAATGAAGCAGATCACAAATAGTATGCTCTAGAATCAACATTGTATTGCTCTCACTTTAGTTTCCTACTATACTCTTCAAATTGCCATTATGATCATGAAAAATTACAAATCTGAAATGTAATAAGCTCAGTTTTTCCTAACATAGAATATGAGAGTTAATGAACAGCTAAAAAGAAGTAAAACAGAATGAAAGCATTCGTTACTGCCCTAATGAACACAGAAGATTGGATAGGGTATGTGGAAGAAATAGAATCCATGAAGTACATTGTCTTTAAAATGGGACTTGTCTCTTCAAATTGAGGACACAGTAATGAGATAATAAATAAAATGAGTCCAATAAATCTAAGGTGATACAGTATTTGAAGTAATTTCTTGGACTGCATTTTTGACAGTATACTTTGCATTAAAATTATTTGCATTGATATTCCATCTGAGGGTAGGCTGTGGATTTTTTTAACATTTATTAATATTCATTTTTAACATGGTTACATGATTCATGCTCCACCTTTCCCCTTCAACCCCCCCTCCTGCACCCCCCCACCCACCCATGGCCGATGCACATTTCCACTAGTTTTGTCATGTGTCCTTGATCAAGACCAATTTCCAAATTGTTGGTAGTTGCATTGGTGTGGTAGTTTCGAGTC
>NW_025386859.1:0-6016 GCF_016433145.1 Gracilinanus agilis
AAAAGAAAAGAAGAAAGGAAGGAAGGAAGGAAGGAAGGAAGGAAGGAAGGAAGGAAGGAAGGAAGGAAGGAAGGAAGGAAGGAAGGGAGGGAGGACTTATTAGCTGCTTTTGAAACTAATGAATTTTTTTTTCAGAGTCCCTGTGAGCCTTCCTGAGATGATTTTAAATACTATATATTCCAAATATAGTTAGCTTTATTTTACTAGAAGAAATGTCAAGAAAAAAAGAAGAAAAGTAAAGTTCATACTAGGCTCATGCATCTGGACATCTCTTTTTTTCAATCAAATCACTAACCCTCAGGTATTTGGTAGAATGCTCTACTAGTTTTGCTCACTTCACTCTGCACCAACTCGTGTTGGTGAAAGAAAACTTCCTTGTCTTTATTTCTCAAAGCATAATAGTATTACATTACAAACATATGCAACAATTTTTAGGCAAACTACTATTGAAGGATATCCCTCTCATTTCCATTCTTTGCCATCACAAATAGAGCTGCTATAAATATTTTGTACAAATAAGTTCTGAGCCACCCTTTTTTAAATCTCTTTGAGATATAGACATAGTAGTGGTATTATTGGATCAAAGGATAGACACAGAGTTGTTTTAGTTTTCATTTCTCTAATCAGTAGTGATCTAGAATATTTTTCACATAACTATACAGAACCGGGATTTTTTTAATTGAAAATTGTCTATTCATGTCATTTGACCATTTGTCAATTGAGGAATGACTTGTGTTCTTAAATTCAATGCAGCTCTCTGTATTTGAGAAATGAAACCTTTGTCAGAGAAACTTGCTATAATTTTTTGTTGTTCTTTCTCTTCTAATCTTGGTTGTATTGGCTTTGTTCGTACAAAAAATTTTAAATTTAATATAATCAAAATTATTCATTTTACAACTTGTAATATTCCCTTTCATTTGGTCATAATTTTTCTCTTACCCATAAATCTGATAGGTAAATTATTCCATGCTCCCTTAAATTGCTTATCACCCTTAATGTCTAATCCATTTTGAGGTTATTATAATGATTAAAATTTTTCCTGGGGACTGTATATTAGATCATAATTATTCATTAGTAAAAGAGAAAGAGAGAGAGAGAGCATCCTAACCAAAAATTCTCCAAGCTCTATTGGGCTTCTTCAACTCCAGGTTCACAGTTGAGCCTTGATCTAAATCCTGCTGGCCCACCTCAAGCAACTACAAGCCACAGCAGGCCAGATAGTCAGCCCAGATAAGGTAATGGCAAGTGCAGAGTAGAGAGAGAAAAGCTATATTTCCAGGACCAAAAAAACGACCCCTTTGTCTACTCTACTCTGGCTTATGAAGCTAGTCTCTTCTCTCTTTCTTGAACTCTCTAATTGGCCAGGCTTTACTTCCGTTTCCTGTCTTATAGTCCTAAATTTTTAAGACATTATCTGCAGGGACATTTTGTGGTCAAGAACTGTATTCCACATGGCAATTTAATCACATGACTCAATGGTGTCCTACCTAATGAGGTGAGTCTGCTGGAATAAGGGGTATGCTTTAATTTAGCTTCACACAAGATCTTGGTACAGAGTTTGAAATATTGGTCTATGCCTAGTTTCTGCCATAACTATTTTCTACTTTTTCCACCAGGTTTTTTATCAGATAATGAGTTCTTATCCCAAAAGCTGAGATCTTTGGATATATTAAAGGCTATATTACTTTGTTCATTCACAACTATATATTGTGAACCTAATCTATTATTGATCCACAATTCTATTTCTTCCCTGCTACCATATTGTTTTTATAATTACTCCTTTATGATACAGTTTGAGATCTGTTAAGGCTAGGTCACCTTCCTTCACATTTTTTCCCAATAATTCCCTTGATATGATTGACTTTTTGTTTTTCAGATGAAATTTATTATATTTTCTAACTTGATAAAATATTTTTGGTAGCTTGGCATGGCACTGGGTAATTTAAGTAGTTTAAGTAGAGTTGTCATTTTTATTATCTTGGATAGGACAACTGAACAATGAACACTTTTCAAGTTGTTTTGGTGTGACTTTATTTGTGTGAAAAGTGTTTTGTAATTGTGTTTGTATATTTCTTATGTTTATCTTGGCAAACAAACTATCATTATCTATATGTATTTTCTCTTTCTGTCTCTTGCTGCTGGATTTTTTTTTAATTTAAATATTTATTAATAATCATTTTAACATGGTTACATGATTCATGCTCCTACTTTCCCCTTCACCCCCTGCACTACCCCACCCATGGCCAATGCACATTTCCACTGCTTTTGTCATGTGTCCTTGATCAAGACCTATTTCCAAATTGTTGGTGGTTGCATTGGTGTGGTAGTTTCGAGTCCACATCCCCAAACATGTCCACCCTGACCCATGCGTTCAAGCAGTTGCTGTTCTTATATGTTTCCTCTCCTGCACTTCTACCTCTGAATGTAGGTAGCGTTCTTTACCATACATCCCTCAGAGGTGTCCTGGGTCATTGCATTGCTGCTGGTACAGAAGCCCATTACATTCGATTTTACCACAGTATATCAGTCTCTGTGTACAATGTTCTTCTGGCTCTGCTCCTTTCGCTCTGCATCAGTTCCTGGAGGTCTCTCCAGTTCGCCTGGAACTCCTCCAGTTTATTATTCCTTTTAGCACAATAATATTGCATCACCCGCATATACCACAGTTTGTTCAGCCATTCCCCAATTGAAGGACATACCCTACTTTTCAAGTTTGTCGTCACCACAAAAAGCACAGCTATAAATATTTTCGTACAAGTCTGCTTATCTATGATCTCTTTGGGGTACAAACCCAACAATGGTATGGCTGGATCAAAGGGCAGGCATTCTTTTATAGCCCTTTGAGCATGATTCCAAATTGCCAGCCAGAATGGTTGTATCAGTTCACAACTCTATCAGCAATGCATTAATGTCCCAATTTTGCCACATCCCCTCCAACATTCATTACTCTCCCCTTCTTTCATTTTAGCCAATCTGCTAGGTGTGAGGTGATACCTCAGAGTTGTTTTGATTTGCATTTCTCTAATTATTAAAGATTTGGAACACTTTCTCATGTACTTATTGATACTTTTGATTTCTTTACCTGAAAATTGCCTAATCATGTCTCTTGCCCATTTATCAATTGGGGAATGGCTTGATTTTTTATACAATTGCTTTAACTCCTTGTATAATTGAGTAATTAGCCCCCTGTCAGAGTTTTTCGTTATAAAGATTTTTTCTCAATTTGTTGTTTCCCTTCTGATTTTGACTACATTGTTTTTGTTTGTACAAAAGCTTTTTAGTTTAATATAATCAAAACCATTTAATTTACATTTTGTAATTTTCTCTAACTCTTGCTTGGTTTTAAAGTCTTTCCTTTCCCAGAGATCTGACAAGCAAACTATTCTGTGTTCACTTAACTTATTTATAGTTTCCCTCTTTATATTCAAGTCATTCACCCATTCTGAATTTATTTTGGTGTAGGGTGTAAGATGCTGATCTAGACCTAATCTCTCTCATATTGTTTTCCAAATTTCCCAGCAGTTTTTGTCAAATAGTGGATTCATGTCCCAAAAGTTGGGCTCTTTGGGTTTATCATACACTGTCTTGCTGATGTCATTTACCCGAAGTCTATTCCACTGATCCTCCTCTCTATCTCTTAGCCAGTACCATATTGTTTTGATGACAGCTGCTTTATAGTATGGTTTAATATCTGGTACTGCTAGGCCCCCTTCCTTCACTTTTTTTTTCATTATTTCCCTTGATATTCTTGATATTTTGTTATTCCAAATAAAATTTGTTATAGTTTTTACTAATTCAGCAAAGAAGTTTTTTGGTAGTTTGATAGCTATGGCACTAAATAGGTAAATTTAATTTGGGTAGAATTGCTATTTTTATTATGTTAGCTCATCCTACCCATGAGCAATCAATGGCTTTCCTATTGTTTAAATACAGTTTTATTTGTTTGGAAAGTGTTTTGTAGTTGTTTTCATATAATTGCTGTGTTTGTTTTGGTAGATAGATTCCTAAGTATTTTATATTGTCTAGGGTGATTTTAAATAGTGTTTCACTTTCTACTTCTTGCTGCTCTAATGTGTTGGAAATGTATAGAAATGCTGATGATTTATGTGCATTTATTTTGTATCCTGCAACCTTGCTAAAGTTGTTGATTATTTCTACAAGCTTCTTAGTTGATTCTCTAGGATTTTTTAAGTATACCATCATATCATTTGCAAAGAGTAATAGCTTAGTCTCCTCCTTGCCTATTTTGATACCTTCAATTTCTTTTTCTTCTCTAATTGCAACTGCTAGTGTTTCTAGTACTATGTTGAATAATAGAGGTGATAATGGGCATCCTTGTTTCACTCCTGATCTTATTGGGAAGGCTTCTAATTTATCCCCATTGCATATGAAGCTTGTTGATGGTTTTAGGTATATACTGTTTATTATTTTTAGGAAAGGTCCTTCTATTCCTTTACTTTTCAGTGTTTTCAATAGGAATGGATGCTGTATTTTGTCAAAGGCTATTTCAGCATCTATTGAGATGATCATGTGATTTTTGTTTGTTAGACTGTTGATATGGTCAATTATGTGGATGGTTTTCCTAATGTTGAACCATCCTTGCATTCCTGGTATAAATCCCACCTGATCATGGTGGATGATCTTCTTAATTACTTACTGGAGTCTCTTTGCTGGTATTCTATTTAAGATTTTTGCATCTATGTTCATTAGGGAGATTGGTCTGTAGTTTTCTTTCTCTGTTTTTGATCTCCCTGGCTTTGGAATCAGTACCATATTTGTGTCATAAAATGAATTTGGTAGGACTCATTCTTTGCTTATCATATCAAATAATTTGTATAGTATTGGGATTAGTTGCTCTTTGAATGTCTGATAGAATTCACTTGTGAATCCATCAGGCCCTGGCGATTTTTTCCTGGGGAGTTCTTTGATGGCTTGTTCAATTTCTTTTTCTGATATAGGATTATTTAGGTATTCTATTTCTTCTGCTGTTAATCTAGGCAGTTTATATTTTTGCAAATATTCATCCATATCTCCTAAATTGTTATATTTATTGCCATATAATTGGGCAAAATAGTTTTTAATGATTGCCTTAATTTCCTCTTCATTAGAGGTGAGGTCTCCCTTTTCATCTTTGATACTGTCAATTTGGTTTTCTTCTTTCCTTTTTTTATTAGATTGACTAGTACTTTGTCTATTTTATCTGTTTTTTCAAAGTACCAGCTTCTAGTCTTATTTATTAATTCAATAGTCCTTTTACTTTTGATTTTATTAGTTTTTCCCTTGATTTTTAGTATTTCTAATTTAGTTTCCATCTGGGGATTTTTAATTTGCTCGCTTTCTAATTTTTTGTGTTGTATGCCCAATTCATTAATCTCTGCCCTCCTTAATTTGTTAATATATGCACTCAAGGATATAAATTTCCCCCTGAGTACTGCCTTGGCCGCATCCCATAGAGTTTGGTAGGATGTCTCATCATTGTCATTTTCTTCAATGAAATTGTTGATTGTTTCTATGATTTCTTCTTTGACTAATTGGTTTTGGAGAATCATATTATTTAATTTCCAATTAGTTTTTGATTTTCCTGTCCAGGTGCCCTTACTAATTATTATTTTTATTGCATTATGATCTGAGAAGGTTACATTTATTATTTCTGCTTGTTTGCATTTGTTTGCAATGGTTCTATGACCTATAACATGGTCAATCTTTGTGAATGTGCCATGTGCAGCTGAAAAGAAAGTGTATTCCTTTTTTCCCTATTTATTTTTCTCCACATATCAATTAGATCTAATTTTTCTAGGACTTCATTCACCTCTCTTACCTCTTTCTTATTTATTTTTCGGTTTGATTTATCTAGATCTGACAGAGGAATATTTAGATCTCCCACTAGTATGGTTTTACTATCTATTTCCTTCTTGAGCTCTGCCAGTTTCTCCTTTATGAATTTGGATGCTATGCCACTTCGTGCATATATATTGAGCAGTGTTATTTCCTCATTGTTTATACTGCCTTTAATCAG
>NW_025386860.1:0-7519 GCF_016433145.1 Gracilinanus agilis
CAGATTCATAATAGAATAAATAATACATGTTAAAATATTATATTCAGCCTTAAATCTCTTCAATGAAATAAAATGTTTATCATTAGAGGTAACAATAAAAATTATGACCAATAAGGCTTCATGGAAGGGCAAATTAAAAATTAGTTGGAAACTAAATAATCTAATTCTCCAAACTTGGTGGGTCAAAGAACAAATCATAAAAACAATAACTGATTTCATTGAGGAGAATGACAACGAGGATACAACATATCAAAATTCATGGAGTACAATCAAAGAAGTACTCAGGGGAAAATGTATATTCCTCAATGCTTCAATTGATAAAACAGAGAAAGAAAAGTCAGATCAATGAATTGGACATGCAACTAAAAAAACTAGAAAAAGAACAAATAAAAAATCCTCGATTAAAAGACTAAACTGGAAATCCTAACAACCAAAGGAGAAATTAATACAATTGAAAGTAAAATAATTATTGAACAAATAAACAAGAACTAGGAGCTGGTTCTATGAAAAAAATGAATAAAATAGAGCATTGATTAATTTGATAAGAAAAAATGAAAGAAGAAAATCAAATTACAAGTATCAAAAATGAAAAAGGAAATTTCACTTCCAATGAAGAGGAAATTAAAGTAATTATTAGGAGCTATTTCATCCAATTGTATGACAATGAATTTTATAAGCTAGATGAAATGTATGAATATTTACAAAAATGTAAAATGCATAATTAACAAAAGAGTAAATAGAATACTTAAATAATCCCATTTCAGAAAAATAAATTGAATAAACCATCAATGAAATCCCCAAGGAAAAGTCCCCAGGGCCAACGGATTCAAAAGTGAATTCTATCAAACATTTAAAGAACAAACAATCCCCAAATTATACAAATTATTTGGTAAAATAAGCAAATGAGTCCTACAAAATTCTTTTGTAGGACACAAATGTAGGGCTTATACTTAAGCCAGGAAAAAGAAAAACAGAGAAAGAAAATTATGGACCAATTTCCCTAATGAACATTGATGGGAAAAGCTTAAACAAAATACTAGCAAAGAAACTACAGAATATATCATGAGGATTATTCACAATGATTGAGTATGATTTAAAGGAGGAATGCAATTCTGGTCAAATAATAGGAAAATTATCAGCATAAATTGACAATATCAAAATCAAACTAACAAAAATTACCTGATTATCTCAATAGATGCAGAAAAAGCCTTTGAAAAAAATACAAACACCATTTCTATTGAAAACACTAGAAAGCTTAGGAATAAGAGAACCTTTACTAAAAATAATAAGTAGTATTTATTTAAAACTATCTGCAAGTAGCATCTGCAATGGGTCTAGTTAGGTGCCTCTCCAGGCACCTAAGATCAGGAGTGAAGCAAGGATGCCCATTATCACCAGTATTATTTGATATTATACTAAAAATGCTAGGTTTAGCAATTAGAGAAGAAAAAGAAATTGAAAGAATTAAAGTAGGCAATAATGAAACAACACTAACACTGTCTGTAGATGATTTGATGGTATATTTAGAAAATCCTAGAAAATCAAAATTAAAAAACTAGTTGAAATAATTAATAACTTTAACAAAGTTATAGCATTTCTATATATTCCCAGCAAAAATCAGCAGCAAGAGTTAGAAAGAGAAACTCCATTTAAAATCACTCTAGACCAGAGATGGGCAAACTTTTTAAAGAGAGGGCCAAAGGAAAGGAAATGCTCATCTGTCAGTCTATTTCTAAGGCAACTCTTTCAAAGTTTCACTGTATTGTATCCTACTCATTGTATTCATCAGATTAGGAATAATGTCCCATGGCCAGATAGAACATGGAGTCTAGACAATATAAGATACTTTGGAATCTCTTTCAAAAGACAAATTATATGAACACATTTACAAAACACTTTTCACACAAATAAAGTTAAATATAAACAATTGGAAAACAATTAATTGTCCATTGGAAGGCTGAGCTAATATAATTAAAATTACAGTCCTTCCTAAATTAGTTTACTTATTGAGTGCCATACCAATCAAACTACCAAAAACTATGTTATAAAACTAGAAAAAATAATAACAAAATTCATATGGAAGAACAAGAGACCAAGAATATCAAGGGAACTAATGAAAAAAAAAATGTGAAAGATGGTGGCCTAGTAGTATCAGGCCATAAATTGTATTATAAAGAAGTAATCAACAAAACAATCTAGTACTGGCTAAGAAACAGAAGGATGGATTGATGGAAAAGAATAGGGGTAAATGACCTCAGAAAAAATCTAAAGATCCAAGTTTTTAGTATAAGAACTCACTATTTGACAACTGCTAGGAAAACTGGAAAACAGTATGGGAAAAATTATGTTTAGATTAATATCTCCCTCCCCAAATAAAGAAAAGGTTGAAATGGGCATATGATTTAAACGTAAAGAGTGATATTATAAGTAAATTAGGGGAACAAAGAATAGTTTACCTGTCAGATCTATGGAGAAGGGAAGAATTTATGATCAAACAAGATATAGAGAACATTACAAGATGTCAAATGAATAATTTTGATTATATTAAATTTAAAAAGTTTTATAAAAACAAAACTAATGCAGCAGCCAAAATTAGAAGGAAATCAACAAACTGGGGGAAAACTCTTTATAACCAATTTCTTTTACAAAGGTCTTATTTCTCAAATATATAAAGAATGAAGTAAAATTTCTGAGAATCTGTGCCATTATCCAATTGATAAATGGTTATATAAATGGGGCAAAAAATATCAAATACTTAGTATGAGGCATCAAGAAATATTACTTTATTCAAAATGCTTTTCAAGCCTTCAACTTTGGAATTTTAAAAACTTGGCTCAGTCCCTAATCTGATACAAATTTCTGGCTTTTGTGACCCAGGGCCAATCACTTACTCCCTTTGGGTTTCAAGAAACTCTATAAGACTGCAGAGCTATTGCAAATCTTCATTGGTAGTTTCCTCACTGGGAGTGCTGATCTAATCCAGTGAAAAATTAGGTTCTGTCAAATCAAAACAAACCCAGAACTCTGAGTAGTGAGGAGAAATTGACTAAAGATAAGTAAAAAAAATAGCTGACATCTATTGATTACCCTATGTGCCAGTTGATATGGAAAGCAAAGAGATTATCCTAGAGATTAATGTTTTGGTACTGAATATCACTGATTATGTCTTTTGACTTATGTGTACATTAAATTTAAATGAGGAGAGTTTCACAAAGTTAGCTTCAATCTCTCTTCCAGAGCCATCAAAATCCAATGGCAGGACAAAGGTCAAAATGATTGGTGATGGTACTATGGTTTTACATTTGTACAAACTTAATCATCAATACTTTGTTCAATACAAGTTTTTGGTTGCTTTACTTGAAGCAAAGATAAATAGCTTGAATAGAGATCCTTTCATTCTGTGGTTTATCATGGAAAATGAAGAATTCCTTGCCTAAGGAAAAAAAATAGAACAAGATTCAAAGCTTGTGAACCTATTACAAAGATAGTCAAGAGATTGTTGATTAGAGGAACATGAACATAAAAGAATAGGAAGGAAATTATTTATACAGTAGGAAGAATAATAAAAATAGGCAACTTGTTAATAATGATTATTTTTAATATTTCTTTTTAAATTAAAAAACTTATTTTCCTCATCTATTCCCTGCCCACCACCCCAAAGGAAAGAAATACAAAACCCTTTTAGCATATAAACATAGTCAAGGGAAATAAATCCACATCAACCATTTCCAAAAATGAATCATATTCTACATATATTAGTCTATCACTTCTTTGTCATGAGATGGACAACATTCTTCATCACCAGTCCTCTGGAATCACAGTTGATTATTTCATTAATCAGAGTGCCAAAGTCCTTCAGAATTGTTTGTCCTTTGCAATACTGAAAATGTTATATATGTGTGTGTTTGTGTTTATGTGTGTATTCTCTTGGTTTTTCTCACTTCACACTATATTAGTTCAATCAAATCTTTCCATGTTTCTCTCAAAGCACTTCTTTTTTACATTTCTTACATGTTACAACACAGTAGCATGAATTATATTCACATACTATAATTTTTTGAGCCACTGCTACCATAACTGCATGTCTCTGTCTCTGTCTGTCTTTGTCATCACAAAAGAAAAACTGTTATAAATATTTTAGTACATATATGACAGTCTCTTCTATCCTTGATCACTTTGGAGAATAGACCTAGTAGTGATACTAACTGGGTAAATGACATGCACTGTATAGTAATTATTGTTAATAAATGATCTATTATTAAGATAGACTGCAAATTAGAAATTGCATATTTTAGTGGACAGAGAATAATAGCCTTGGAGTCAGGAAGCCATGTGTTCAAGTCCTCTGTTTGATACATATACAAACTATGTGACTTTTAAATTCTCTGTACTCCCTGTCCTCTCCAAAATAAATGTGCTTAAAACTATAACAAAGTTCATTTGGAAGAACAAAAGATCAAGAATATCATGGGAAATGATGAAAAAAAATGTGAAGGAGGGGAGCCTAGCAGTACCAGATCTTAACCTATATGGTACTATTTAAGAGATAGAAAGGAGAATCAGTGGAATAGACTTAAGGTAAATGACCTCAGCAGGATGGTCTATGACAAACCCAAAGATCCTGGCTTTGGGGATAAAAAATCCACTATTTGACAAAAACTGCTGGGAAAATTGGAAAACAGTATGGGAGAGATTAGGTTTAGATCAACATCTCACACCTTACACCAAGATAAATTCAGAATGGATGAATGACTTGAATATAAAGAATGACAATATAAGTAAATTAGATGAACACAGAACAGTATACCTGTCAGATCTTTGGGAAAGGAAAGATTTCAAGACCAAGCAAGTCTTAGAAAAAATTACAAAATGTAAAATAATTTTGATTACATTAAACTAAAAAGCTTTTGTACAAACAAAACCAATGCCACCAAAATTAGAAGGGAAGCAACAAATTAGGAAAAATCTTTATAACAAAAAACTCTGACAAAGGTCTAATTACTGAAATATATAATGAGCTAAATCAATTGTACAAAAAAATCAAGCCATTCTCTAATTGATAAATGGGCAAGGGACACAAATAGGCAATTTTCAGAGAAAGAAATCAAAATTATCAATAAGCACATGAAAAAGTTTTCTAAATCTCTTATAATTAGAGAAATGCAAATCAAAATAACTCAGAGAACTTCCAGGAAGATAGCAGTGTAGACAGAGGGAATCTTGAAACCTCCGCACCCTTACACACGCAGATAGAAAACAATGCATTTCAAGAAGAAAGAGGACCAAATCTATTAATGGGACAGAGCAGGGGGAACCTTACTGCAGCATAACTAAAGAGGTATGCCAAGAAAAAGGCTTCAATTCTTGAACTTTCGGGTCTGAGGGTGTAGAAGGGAAATCCCAGGATCCCAGGATGCCTCCTCCATGTGCTGTGCGGAGTCTCCAGCAGCCCAGGAAATTTCAGGATTGGTGGGCACAGCAGTTGGGAGAGAGGGCCTTGCTGGCATCGGACTCAGGGAGTCAAACACAGGGACTGGAGAGTGACTGGAGGAGAAAACCAGAGTAACACAGCAAAAATGCCCAGAAGATGGTGGCTTAGAGAAAGCCAAACCCCAGACCTCAGACAGCTTGGCTTCCTCAAACAGAGATAGAGAAGGCAGGGCTTCAAGAGGAAAGAAAACCAGATCAAACACAGAGGACAGCCCAGGGGGACCCCACTGCTGGAGAGCTCAGTTCAGTGAAAAATGCTCCTTCTTGTCCCTCCCCATTTTTTTTGTTTGTTTTTCCCTCCCCTCAAGGTTTTTAGCCTCAGGGCAGATAAAGCAGTAAGATTAACCCAATCAATAGAGAGGATTAATCCCAACAATTGAACAGACAAGAAGTCTTCAGAGGGCAGAGAAAGTAACTACAAACCTCTATTACCAGCTGGATCTTTCATCAAAGATCATTAAATACATCTGCTCAAATTAGCAGAACAAGGAAGGGAAAAAACATGAGTAAGCAACAGAAAAAGAGAAAAGAAATGACAATTGACAGCTTCTTTCAAGAAAGTGAAAAGAGAGCAAATGAAATAGAAATAGAAGAAGAGGAAGTAGTTCCAGCGAACTGGACACAGGCTTTGGAAGATCTCAAAATTCAATTAACTCAAGAACTTCAGGAACTCAAAAAGCAATCAAGAGAGGCTGAAGACAATTTGAAAAAGGAAATACATGAGCTAAAACAAGAAAATAAAGTATTAAAAGCCAGAATTGGCCAGCTTGAAAATGAAGCAAAGAAGGCAAAAGATGATCTACAAAGAAAATCAGACCAGAAAGAGAAGGATGACCAAAAAGCCAGGGATGAAATTCGGTCTTTAAAAAATAGAACTCAACAACTAGAAGTAAATGACTTCACAAGGCAGCAAGAATATATTAAACAAAATTAAAAAAAATGAAAAATTTGAGGAGAATATGAACCTCATTGATTCAACCAAAGATTTGGAGAACAAAGCTAGAAGAGACAACTTAAAAATTATTGGTTTACCAGAACATCATGATAAAAGAAAAAGTTTACATAGCATTTTACAAGAAATTATCAGAGAAAATTGCCCAGAAATTCTTGAACAAGAGAGAAAAGTGGAAATCAACAAGATCCACAGATCACCTCCTACATTTAATCCACAACTGACAACTTCCAGGAATATTATAGCCAAATTCAAAAACTACCAGACCAAGGAAAAATATTACAAGCTGCTAAAAAGAAGTCATTCAGATATCAGGGAACCACAGTTAGGCTAACACAGGATCTGGCTGCATCTACATTGAAGGACCGGAAGGCATGGAACACAATATTCCAGAAAGCAAGAGAACTGGATCTACAACCAAGAATCAACTATCCAGTGAGACTAGCTATATTATTGCAGGGGAAAGTATGGTCATTCAATGAAATTGAGGACTTCCAAACTTTCATCAAGAAAAAAACCAGACTTAAAACAGAGTTTGCTGCTGCCCAAACCGAGAACTCAAGAGAATCAACATAAGGTAATTAAGAGAATGGGGGGAGGAGAAAAAATTATTTTCTTTAAGGGACACAACAAGTTCAATCAATTTATATCCCAAGAAACAGGGTAACTAGAAGAAGTTTACATAGAGGGAACAGGGACAAACTATATTGGATGAAACGTCAAGAGATATATAAATGTGTGTATATATGTATACATATATATATATATGTATGTATGTATAAATATATACAAAACTGGGGGGGGGGAAGAAGATAATAATAAGAAAAATAGGTAAGCAAACAAAAAGGAATAAATTTATATTCCATGAAGAAGTGTGTGGGACCAACAGGGAAAAAGGGTAAAGAGGTTAGAGAGAGGAAATATTCAACACTTAAGTGCATTGAAATCAACTTAGAGAAGAACAATCAGATCCATAGGGGCAGAAAATTGATTCAAACCCTATAGAAAAGTAGAAGGGAAACAAATGGACTGTTTGGGAGGGAAGCAATACTAGGGGGGGAGAGGGCTTGGTGGGGG
>NW_025386861.1:0-9898 GCF_016433145.1 Gracilinanus agilis
ATATATATATACATATATATATATAGCTATAGATTTAATATACAAAGGATAATTTGCAAATGTTATCACCTCCAGAAAATGAACTGGGAAGTGGAAACACAAAAGACATTATTTATATGACTGAGGGTCTGAACAACAAATGCAAGATAAAAGTGTGTTGCTTGACTGAAATGATAGAGATTGCTGTTATCTGGATATTTACATGTGGTACCAACTCCTTCTTTAGAGGGAAGACATAAAGACTATTTATTGAACTAAAGGAACATGGGATCTATCTGAAAGTAATGTGGGAGCTAAAAGGCAAGAGCAACTAATAAATAATGGAAAAAAGCAAGTCTGTACAGATATGGTAGAGTCCTTAAATGCCAGTAAGTGGGGAAGCTCAGAAGAAAAAGTTGGTCACCCTTCAGAATGGAAATGAATATGATTCTGGGAGTGAGTTCCATAGAAGAAAAAAAAATTGCCCACTTGAGTCACCCTAAACAATCTCTCCAGAACTAGATTATAAATAATGAAAAGGCAGAGGTTGTGACTTTTTTTTAATAAAGAAGCTCCTTAAGAACAGGGATTGTTTATTGCCTTTTTTGGTATCTGCAGCACTAGTACACTGCCAGGAACATTGTAAGTATATAATAATATTAACCAATTTGGCTTTTTTTCTCTCCCAGCACCAAGGACAGTGACTTCTACCATGTTAGTAGGTCTTTTGTTTTTTTAAACCCTTACCTTCCAACTTGGAATCAATAATGTGTATTGGTTCCAAGGCAGAAGAGCGGTAAGGGTTAGGCAAAGGGGATTAAGGGGCTTGCCCAGGGTCACACAGCTGGGAAGTGTCTGAATCCAGATTTGAACCCAGGATCTCCCACCTCTGGGCCTGACTCTCAATCCACTGAGCCACTTGGCTGCCCCATTGGAACATTGTATTGCTGAGAATAGTGAAGCCATTCATAATTTATTGTTGAATGAAATGCTCCAATCCCATGTACCTTCAAAGCTGCACCCTGTTGTGGGGTCCCTTCATTCATCTGTATTTCTTTTTATGTCCTCTTTAGGAGTCCTGTATTCGAGCATTTCATTGCTATAAAGGGGTGAAATAACTCTCACTAAAAAGCGAGCTCAGCAACCCCCTTACCCCTATACCACATACAGTGCCAAAGCCAGCGCATAAAAGTTAGAGCAAGTTTGGGGCATTCATTAAGTTCTTGACAGCTCACTAGGGCCTGCTCCTGTGAGCAGCAAGACTTAAGACCCCCAAGAGGCTAAAGAACCAGACGTTAAACACAGACCTTGAGCTCAGGCTCTGACTCAGGTGTGGACTCAGGCGTGGGCTCAGGCATGGACTCAGGCATGGATGTGGACCCTGAGCCCAGGCATGGACCTTGGGTGGGGACCCAGTGCAGAGGGGTGCATGACTGTGGAAGCAGAGCACTGAGAATGTTAAAGGAGCTTCAGGCAGAGGAATGAGCAAGGGGACCACCAGGAGACCTGACCGTGAGAACAACTAGACTTGAGACTTCAGGAGCCTAAAGAGCACAGACAGACCCTGGGCGTGAGGATAAAGCTGAGAGGGCACCCAGCTAACAATGGCAAGCCAGTCACAAGAACCCTAAAAGAGAAAGATCAAGAAGAAATCTTTAACACTTAACAACTTTTACACAGAAAAAATCCAGACAACAGAGCAAACAGCAGAAGAAAACAAACAAGTAATTATATCCAAACCTTCCCAAAAAAAGGAAAATTGGTCACAAGCTCTTGAAGAGTTCAAATCTGAGATCATGAGAAATATGGAAGAGATTTGGCGAGAGAAGTGGGAAATAGTTCAAAAGGAAATTAACAGGTTAAAAGACAGAAAATCCCAATTAGAGAAAGATGCCCCCAAATCAAAAGAATTGATAAGCAAATTGGAAACCAAAATCAAACAGCTGGAAAACAGGATAGACCAAATCGAAAAGGAAAATCAAAAGATTATAGCAGAAAACCAGTCTCTAAAGACCAGAATTGGGCAAGTAAAAGTCAATGATCTCTCAAGACAGCAAAAACAAATAAAGCAAAGTCAAAAGACTGATAAAATAGAAGGAAACATGAAATATCTCACTGAGAAATTGATAGATCAAGAAAACAGGTCTAGAAGAGACAATTTGAGAATCATTGGTCTTCCTGAAAAAGCAGAAATAGAAATTTGGACTCCATGGAAAAAGAAATTACTCAGCAAAACTGCCCTGAAGTTCTACAACA
Source organism: Gracilinanus agilis (assembly GCF_016433145.1). Taxonomy (NCBI): domain Eukaryota; kingdom Metazoa; phylum Chordata; class Mammalia; order Didelphimorphia; family Didelphidae; genus Gracilinanus; species Gracilinanus agilis. Next base: position 2,236 of record NW_025386861.1, read on the forward strand.
AGAGGGAAATATAGACATTGAAAGGATCCATAGCTCACCCTCTACACTAGACCCTGAAAAGACAATCCCCAGGAATATAATAGCCAAATTCAAGAGCTTCCAAGTAAAAGAAAAAATTTTACAAGAAGCCAGAAAGAGACAATTCAGATATCAAGGAGCACCAATCAGGATCACACAGGATCTGGCAGCCTCCACACTAAAAGACCGCAAGGCTTGGAATATGATATTCAGAAAGGCAAGAGAAGTGGGTCTACAACCAAGGATCACCTACCCATCAACTACGCTCAAAGGACTATAAATGATTAGCTGCCCTTTGATCCAGCCATACTATTCTTGTGTTTGTACCCCAAAGAGATCATAGATAAACAGACTTGTATGAAAATATTTATAGCTGTGCTTTTTGTGGTGGCAAAAAAAAACTGGAAAACAAAATTGAAAGTAAAAGAACTATTTAATTAATAAATTAGACTAAGAGCTGGTACTTTGAAAAAAATAAAATAAAATAGATAAAGTACCAATTAATCTAATAAATGTTTTCTTATTTTTATTTTCCTTTTGGAAAGAAGAAAATCATATTAACAGTTTCAAAGATGAAAAGGGTGAACTCACCTCGAATAAATAAGAAATTAAGGTAATTATTAAGAAATATTTGCTCAAGTATATGGCAACAAATATGGCAATCTAGGTGATATGGATGAATATATACAAATATATAAACTGCCTAGATTAATAGAAGAGGAAATAGAATACTTAAATAATTCTATATCAGTAATAGAAATTAAAGAAGACATCAAAGAACTCCCTAAGAAAAAATCCCCAGGGCCAGATGGATTCACAAGTGAATTCTATCAAATATTTAAAGAATAACTTAATCCCAATACCATACAAACTATTTGACAAAATAAGCAAAGAAGGAGTTCTACCAAATTCCTCTTATGACACAAATATGGTACTGATTCCAGAGTCAGGCAGACCAAAAACAGAGAAAGAAAACTACAGACCAATCTCCTTAATGAACATAGAAGCAAAAATCTTAAATAAAATTCTAGCAAAAAGACTTCAGCAAGTGATCATGAGGATTATTCACTATGATCAGGTAGAATTTATACCAGGAATGCAAACATGATTTAATATTAGGAAAATCATCCACACGATTGACCATATCAACAACCAAACCAACAGAAATGACATGATAATCTCAAAAGATGCTAAAAAAGCCTTTGACAAAATACAATACCCATTCCTATTGAAAACACTAGAAAGTATAGGAATAGAAGGGCCTTTCCTAAAAGTAATAAAAAGTATACATTTAAAATCATCAACAAGCATCACCTGCAATGGGGATAAATTAGAAGCCTTCCCAATAAGATCAGGAGTGAAGCAAGGATGCCCATTATCACCTCTATTATTTAATATTGTACTAGAAACACTAGCAGTAGCAATTACAAAAGAAAAAGTAATTGAAAATATTAAAACGGGCAATGAGGAGACTAAACTATCATTCTGCAGATGATATGATGGTCTACTTAAAAATCTTAGATAATCAACTAAAAAGCTAGTGGAAATAATCAACAACTTTTTAGTAAAGTTGCAGGATACAAAATAAACCCACATAAGTCATCAGCGTTTCTATATATTTCCAACAAAACTCAGCAGCAAGAATTAGAAAGAGAAACTCCATTTAAAATCACCCTAGAACTATGGGGATATGTTTGGGGATGTAGACTTTAAATGATAACCCAAGTGCAAATATCAATAATATGGAAATAGGTCTTGATCAATGACACATGTAAAACCCACTGGAATTGGATGTCAGCTATGGGAGCGGGGTGGAAGGAGGGGAGGGAAAGAACATGAACCATGGAAACATTGAACATTTTTCTTAATTAATCAATAAAAAATAATAAAATAAAATAAAATAATCACTTTAGATGAGTGATGGGCAAATTATTTAAAGAGGGGGCCAAAGGAAAGGAAATGCTCATCTGTTAGTTTGTTTCTAAGGCAACTCTTTCAAAGTTTTATTGTATTGTATCCTACTCACTGTATTCATCAGATTAGGAATAATGTCTCACAGCCCATAGAATATTTCAGGGGGCTGCATCTGCGCCTGCGGGCTGTAGTTTGCCCATCACTGACCTAGACAATATAAAATATTTAGGAATCTATTTGCCAAGACAAACAGAGGAATTGTATAAACACAACTACAAAACACTTTCCACACAATTAAAACTAGATCTAAACAAAAAGAAAAACATTAATTGCTCATGGGTAGGACAAGCTAACATAATAAAAATGACAATCCTACTGAAATGAATTTACATATTCAGTACCATACCTATCAAACTCTGAGAAACTTTTATACTGAATTAGAAAATATTATAACAAAGTTCATTTGGAAGAACAAAAGATCAAAAATATCAAGGGAAATAATGAAAAGAAAATGTGAAGGATGGGAGCTAGCAGTACCAGATCTTAAACTATAAAGCAGTGGTCTTCAAAACAATCTGGTACTGGCTAAAAGACAGAAGGGAAGATTAGTGGAATAGACTTGAGGCAAATGACATCAGCAAGATAGAGTATGATAAACCCAAAGATCCCAGCTTTGGGGACAAAAATCCACTATTTGACAAAAACTGCTGGGAAAATATGAAAACAGTATGGGAGAGATTAGGTTTAGATCAACATCTCATACCCTACACCAAGATAAATTCAGAATGGGTGAATGACTTAAATATAAAGAAGGAAACTATAAGTAAATTAGGTGAACATAGAACATGTCAGATCTATGGGAAAGTAAAGAATTTAAGATCAAGAAAGAGAGAAAGAATATTATAAAATTTCAAATGAACAATTCTGATTACATTAAATTAAAGGAAATAAATTAAATAAACAATAAAACCAATGCAACCAAAATTAGAAGGGAAGCAACGAACTGGGGCAAAAATCTTTATAACAAAAAACCTCTGACAAAGATCTATGTACTCGAATTTATAAGGAGTAAATCAATTGTACCAAAAAAACCAAAAACATGCCATTCCCCAATTGATAAATGGGTAAGAGAAATGAATAGGCAATTTCAGATAAAGAAATCAAAACTATCAATAAGCACATAAAAAAGTGTTCTAAATCTCTTATAATTAGAGAAATGAAAATCAAAACCATTCTGATATATCAACTCCCACCTAGCAGATTGGCTAATATGACAGCAAAGAAAAGTAATAAATGTTGGAGGGGATGTGGCAAAACTGAGACACTAATGCATTGCTGGTAAAGTTGTGAATTGATCCAACCATTCTGGAAGACAATTTGGAACCATGCTCAAAGGGCTTTAAAAGAATGCCTACCCTGGTTCTGGGTTAAGATGGCGGCAGAGTAAAAAGCAGCGCTTAACCTCTCCTGACCGAAACATACAGGACTTCTCAAGGGGGCATAAAAACAAACTCAGTTGAACGGAGGAACCCCACAACAGGGTGCAGCATGGAAGGTATGTGGAATCGGGACATTTTCATGCTCTAAAGGGGTGAAACAGCTCTCACTAAATCGCAAGCTGAGCAACCACCCCTCCCTTCCCCACACACACACACCACCTGCAGTGCCGAAGCCAGGTCAAAAGAAATAGAGCAAGTTTGGGGCACCCATCGAGTCATTGGCAGCTCCAGGGCCTGTTCCTGAGAGCAGTAAGATTTAGGACCCCAAAAAGCTGAGGAACGCACATGGACTCTGAGCGCAGGCTCGGGTGGAGACTTGGGCAGAGGCAGACACAGGCAGGAGCAAAGGCTCAGAAACCCTGAGTAGGGAACCAGTGCAGACAGGTATATGACTGTGGAAGCAGCGCCCTGAGACTTGTAAAGGAGCCTCCTACAGAGGATCAAGCAAGGGAGTCTACCAGGGGGCTTGACCTTGGAAAAAACCAGGCTTCAGACCTCAGGAGCCAAAAAACCGCAGACAGACCCTGAGCACAAGGATAAAGCTGAGAAGGTGCTGGGCTAACAATGATCCAAGAAGTCCAGAAGAAAGAGAGAAAGGTTAACAACAAGAAGAAGAAATCTTTAACACTCGACAACTTTTACACAGAGAAAATCCAGACAACCGAGCATTCAGAAGAGGAGAAAAAACAAGCAATCACATCCGAACCATCCCAAGATAATCAAAACTGGTCACAAGCTCTTGAAATGTTCAAAACTGAGATGATGAGAAAGTTGGAAAAGATTTTGTCAGAGAAATGGGAAGTAGCTCAAAAGGAAATCAGGCAAGAAAATAACAGTTTAAAAGGCAGAATCTCGCAATTGGAAAGTGAGGCAAGTCAACTGAAGACCAGAAATGACCAGATTGAAAAGAAAAACCAAAAAATTATAGCCAAAAACCAGTCCTTAAAGGCTAGAATTGATCAATTAGAAGCTAATGGTCTCTCAAGACAACAAGAACAAATAAAACAAAGTCAAAAGACTGAAAAAATAGAAGGAAACATGAAATATCTCAATGAGAAAGTGACAGACCAAGAAAACCGGGCTAGAAAAGACAATTTGAGAATCATTGGTCTTCCAGTAAAACCAGAAATTAATAGAAATTTGGACTCCATACTAAAAGAAATTATTCAGCAAAATTTCCCTGAAGTCCTACAACAAGAGGGCAATATAGACATTGAAAGGATCCATAGATCACCCTCGACATTCGATCCAGATAAGAAAACGCCCAGAAATATAATTGCCAAATTCAAGAGCTTCCAAGTAAAAGAAAAAATCTTACAAGAAGCCAGAAAGAGACAATTCAAATATCAAGGAGCACCAATTAGGATCACACAGGATCTGGCAGCCTCCACGCTAAAAGACCGCAAAACTTGGAATATGATATTCAGAAAGGCAAGAGATCTGGGCCTGCAACCACGGATCAACTACCCATCAAAATTGACTATATATTTCCAGGGGAAAGTATGGGCATTCAAGAAAATTGAAGATTTCCAAGTATTTGCACAGAAAAGACTAGGGCTAAATGGAAAGTTTGATATCCAACCACAAAAATTGAGAGAAACATGAAAAGGTAAATAAGATACAGAGGGGAAAGAAAGAAAACTTATAATTTTTTAAATTTGCCTTTTTAAGGGCCTCAGTAAGATCTAATTATCTGTATTCCTATGTGTAGAAATGCCATGTATAATTCTTTGTAGTGAACTCCATTCACTATTAAGTATTCACTATTATAGTGGTCAGAAGAATGATTTATGGGGAGAGGGTGGAGTGCTAAATGGTCTAAGATGATATGGGGGGTGGGAAAGAGGAGGGTGAATGGAGGGGGACACCAGGAGAAACTTGAGAGAATAAGAAAAATAGGATAATCTATTACACAAAAAGAGGTTATGGGATGGGGAGGGGACAAATACTATTATAAGAAGGAGAGGAAGAGAGCAACAAGAGGTAATTTGTAAACCTTACTCTCAGCGTAATCAACTCAGAGAGGGAAGAATAACTATACTATACATTGGGATATAAAACTCTATCTAACCCTACTGAGAAAGTCAGAAGGGATAAACCAAGGGGAGCAGGGGAGAGGGGAGGTCAAAAAAGGGAGGGGAGAAGAAGGGGGAGGAATTTATTAGGCCTTCAAAACAAAAAGAGGGGAATAACAAGGGAGGAGGTAGAAAGGGAAGTCAATCAAGGGAGGGGATAAGGGATACCAGCTTAATAGCAAACCACTGGTTTAAAAGGAAATAGTTTAAGAAGAAGGGGTAGGAATAGGGGAGAATACAAAAATGTCAGCAAATGCACAACTGATGATTATAACTCTGAATGTGAATGGGATGAACTCGCTCATAAAACGGAAGCAAATAGCAGAGTGGATTAGAAACCAAAATCCCACCATATGTTGTCTACAAGAAACACATATGAGGCGGGTGGACATACACAAGTTTAAGGTTCAGGGTTTGAGCAAAATCTTTTGGGTGTCAAATGAGAAAAAGAAGGCAGGAGTGGCTATTGTGATTTCTGACAAAACCAAAGTAAAAATAGATATGTTTAAAAAAGACAGGGAAGATAATTACATCCTGATTAAAGGCAGTATAAACAATGAGGAAATAACACTGCTCAATATGTATGCACCAAGTGGCATAGCATCCAAATTCATAAAGGAGAAACTGGCAGAGCTCAAGAAGGAAATAGACAGTAAAACCATAATAGTGGGAGATCTAAATATTCCTCTTTCAGATCTAGATAAATGAAACCAAAAAATAAATAAGAAAGAGGTAAGAGAGGTGAATGAAGTCCTAGAAAAAGTAGATTTAATTGACATGTAGAGAAAAATAAATAGGGACAAAAAGGAATACACCTTCTTTTCAGCTGCACATGGTACATTCACAAAGATTGACCATGTAATAGGGCATAGAATCATTGCAAACAAATGCAAAAGAGCAGAAATAATAAATGTAACCTTCTCAGATCATAATGCAAAAAAAATAATAATTAGTAAGGGCACCTGGAGAGGCGAATCAAAAACTAATTGGAAATTAGATAGTATGATTCTCCAAAACCAATTTGTCAAAGAAGAAATCATAGAAGCAATCAACAATTTCATTGAAGAGAATGACAATGATGAGACATCCTACCAAACTCTGTGGGATGCAGCCAAGGCAGTACTCAGGGGGAAATTTATATTCTTGAGTGCATATATTAACAAATTAAGAAGGGCAGAGATTAATGAATTGGGCATGCAACTCAAAAAATTAGAAAGTGAGCAAATTAAAAATCCCCAGATGAAAATTAAATTAGAAATACTAAAAATCAAGGGAGAAATCAATAAAATCAAAAGTAAAAGAACTATTGAATTAATAAATAAGACTAGAAGCTGGTACTTTGAAAAAACAGATACAATAGACAAAGTACTGGTCAATCTAATAAAAAAAAGGAAAGAAGAAAACCAAATTGACAGTATCAAAGATGAAAAGGGAGACCTCACCTCTAATGAAGGGGAAATTAAGGCAATCATTAAAAACTATTTTGCCCAATTATATGGCAATAAATATAACAATTTAGGAGATATGGATGAATATTTACAAAAATATAAACTGCCTAGATTGACAGCACAAGAAATAGAATACCTAAATAATCCTATATTAGAAAAAGAAATTGAACAAGCCATCAAAGAACTCCCCAAGAAAAAATCGCCAGGGCCTGATGGATTCACAAGTGAATTCTATCAGACATTCAAAGAGCAACTAATCCCAATACTATACAAATTATTCGATATGATAAGCAAAGAAGGAGTCCTACCAAATTCCTTTTATGACACAAATATGGTACTGATTCCAAAGCCAGGAAGATCAAAAACAGAGAAAGAAAACTACAGACCAATCTCCCTAATGAACATAGATGCAAAAATCTTAAATAGAATACTAGCAAAGAGACTCCAGATGTAATTAAGAAGATCATCCACAATGATCAGGTGGGATTTATACCAGGAATGCAAGGATGGTTCAACATTAGGAAAACCATCCACATAATTGACCATATCAACAGTCTAACAAACAAAAATCACATGATTATCTCAATAGATGCTGAAAAAGCCTTTGACAAAATACAGCATCCATTCCTATTGAAAACACTGAAAAGTATAGGAATAGAAGGACCTTTCCTAAAAATAATAAACAGTATATACCTAAAACCATCAACAA
>NW_025386862.1:0-4656 GCF_016433145.1 Gracilinanus agilis
TTCTTTCTTTCTTTCTTTCTTTCTTTCTTTCTTTCTTTCTTTCTTTCTTTCTTTCTTTCTTTCTTTCTTTCTTTCTTTCTTCCTTTTTTCCTCTCACTTTCTTTTTCTTTCTCCTTCTCTTTCCCTAGGTCATCAAAGGAAAAAAATAATGGGGCTCCTGTTTCTTTTGTATACCTCATGGTATCTACCTAGCTCAGCATTTCAAACATAGTGTGCTAGCAAATGTGTTCAACCAATGAATGAATGAATTAATGAATGAATGAATGAAGTATCCAATCAGATAAACTCTAAAAGAGAAAATAATTTGGCACTACTAACTTGAGAAAGGCATCATTTTTTTGAAGTTCAACATAATGATATCAACAGAACATTTTCATTGTATACTGGACAACTACAAGTTCGATACAGAACATTCTCACAAAGATACTCGATGACTATACACTCCTCTTTCACAAAATGGATGATTTCAAAATTTTCAACAATGTCATGTATAACACTGACACTCAAAGGGGGAACAAAAAAAACCACAACTTTTCACCGACTTCCAAGGAAATGAAAGATTTGTCTCTCATTCCCTTAAAGGCAGGCATCTTTTAAAAAATATCTAATTACAAGTGTTTTTTATGATGTGCAATGTCTTTGGCAGTATGCAAAAAAGGGAGAGAGATTTTGAAGTTTACAAGAGCAACCTTGCCAATAAATACACTTCAAAGTAACTTGTATGGCTAGTTCGGTTTTTTAAGGAATCATTGAAGAATTCCTCAAATAAAAAGGAAACATTCTACTTTCTTGTACTTAGTCAGATAATGTGGGACCAGAGATCTATTTTGGTTAACTCATTAGTGTAATCATATCACATCCATGGCTGATGGTTAAAAAGTTTCAGAGAGATGCACACTAGGAAAACATTGAAATTATTTTTCAAAGGCTTTGCTCCATCAGAAGCTCTAAGATTGAATTGAGCCAGGAAAAATACTTTCTAAAAGAATAAGAAATACTGTATGTTTATTTGGGGAAAAAATACCCTTTTATCCAATGGTGACCAGTCCACACATATATAACACTTGAACGGTGCTCATTATGCCAATAGATAATAGGGTTCAATCAATAAGTATTTTTTCAGTGTCTGCCATATACCGTGCTCTGTACCACCTGTCTAGAGATAACTAAAACATTGCTGGAGATGAGTAAGGATGAGGTTGCTTTTTTATGATACTGAAAATAGTTACTTACACCTTAAACTTTTCAAAGCACACATATACAAACACACACATATATAATAAAAATATATTATTAAGTATATTATATATTACTTATAATTACACATATGCTTAATTGACTAAGATTCCAGCTCATTTTACAGATAGGGAGATTGAAGCAAAGAAGGTTAAGTGACTTGCCCAAGGTCACATGGTTAATAACTGTCTGAGGCCAGATTTGAATTTAGGAAAATGAGTCTTCCTGACTCCAGGCCTGGTACTCTATCCACTCTGCCACCTAGTTTTACTGATATCAATAAATTCTTATTGGGCTTGCCTAGATCTGTCTCCTGTTGCCATATTCGGCATATGCCCAAATGTCCTAAAATAGTAGAAATTTAGCCAAAGCTTTGGATAGTTTTATCCTTGCAGAAAGTTACTTTCTTTGAAACACACTGAAATAACCTAGTTTAGGAAACAAACATTCAGAAACCTATAAAAACTTCTCTAAAAAAAAGTTTTTTTTTCCAGGTTTAATAAAGCCTCAATTCAAATGAATCAAATGTCTACTACATGCCAGATGCTATTTAGATACTAGAGATACATAAGACAATCATCCTTTACCCTTGAGGAGTTTATGTTCAACTGGAAAGCAGGAAACATACTAGTTCTCTAATCAGTATGTTTCCTTTTTTATTCAAGTAAAAAACATTGAGTTTGCCAATCAGCATAGGATAGGACTAGACCTGTAATCCCACGGACACAGGAAGCCCCCAGATAATGAAACTCCCTTTACCAATATAAGTGCAATTTGTACTCAGGCTCAGATTCTTCACCTGGGATCTGTGAATTTGTTTGGAAATCTGCTGATACTCTGTTTCAATATTCTTGGTTTCCTTTGTCATGCCAAGTATATTTTAAAATGCATTTTAAAACATTCAAGGGGGCAGCTGGGTAGTTTAGTGGATTGAGAGCCAGGCCCAGAAGATGGGAGATCCGGAGTTCAAATTTGACCTCAGACACTTCCCAGCTGTGTGACCTTGGGCAAGTCACTTAACCCCAATTTCCTAGCCCTTACCACTCTTCTACCTTGAGACCAACAAATGATATTGATTCTAAAACAGAAGATGTTTAAAAAAACAAAAACATTAAGGAGAAGGGATCCATAGACTTTACCAGACTGTTACAAGGGTCCAAGGCCAAAAAAAAAAAAAAAAAGTGAAGAACCTCTGTCTTGTAGAGCTGCCTAGAATACTGAGGTTTAGGCCAGAGCCCAGGGCTACACAGGAAGTACAGATCAGAGGCAGGACCATGCTTTAGAAAAAAACTGAGAGGTAAAGTGATTAAAATGAAAAACCCATTTGTTAATTTCATTAATGTACTGTTTTCCAGCTTCCTGCTTCAGTAAATCATCTCTAAAAGGAAGATCTGTCTAAATTTCTGTCTGAGGTGGGGAGGTGCAATTGGAAAGGACTAGGGACCATTATTCACTCACCTGTGTGCTCCTCTCTGGAAAACCTCTTCTATCCTTTCTCCATCTGGTCATTCCAATCTTACCTTTGAGCCGTCTGCTCTCTGTCACTGAAACAGCTCTTAAATTCTTGCTGAGGCTATGCAGGCTTCCAAGAACAATCCAAGGGGTGGTTGATCAGAACATCTAATCCCATCCTGTTCAAACAGGTAACAAGACCAGAGCAATGAGGAGACCTTAGAGATTTTCTGTGCCAATTAATTCTTTTTTTTTTTTCTCCTTTTAAAACAGAGGTAGGAAACAGCTAGGTGGGGCGGAGGATAGAGGATAGGCTTGGAAACAGGAAGACTCCTCTTTCTGAGTTCAAATCCAGCCCCAAACACTTACTAGCTGTGTGATCAACCAGGTTTGCTTCAGTTTCCTCATCTGTCAAAAGAGCTGGAGAAGGAAATGGCAAACCACTCCAGTATCCTTGCCATAAAAATCCTAAATGGAGTCATGAAGAATCAGACACAACTGAAATGGCTTAACAAAAGGCAAAACTTATAAAAGGGAAACAGGACAAGGATCCCAGACTTCTTTCTTCAACTTTGGGAACCTTTCCACCACAAAATACTCTAATACTCACCCTTATCTTTATCTACCCAGTCCCAGATTTTTTTTAACCCTTACTTTCTATCTTAGAATCAATACTGTGTATTCGTTCCAAGGTAGAAGAGCAGTAAGGGTTAGGCAATGGGGTAAGTGACATGCCCAGGGTCACACAGTTGGGAAGTGTCTGAGGCCAGATTTGAAACCAGAACCTCTCATCTGTAGGCTTTTAGAATTGAGATCCACTGAGTCACTTAACTGCCCTCTGGTTTAGACATGTGGCTCACAGATAGAGTTATTAACTATTTGCAATGCAAATATTATACTCAACCTTCTCTTTATTTTTGGATTTGTTCATTCACTATTTTGTGTGTAATGGAGTGGAAGAACTTATTGCCATCTACTCTTCTGCCCATCTCACTCTTCTGCTTTCTAAGCTCTAGTAATTTATGCAAATAGCTAATTCATTAATCTGTTATTGAAGATATAGTTCTAAGAAATAGTAGTAATGTCAATTAGCAATAGTCTCCAAAGAACCTACTATGTTCCAGATATTGTGCTGACACTAAGAATCCACTAACATAGTCCTCATCCTCAAGAAGCTTAGTACATCCCACCAGAGGATACAACACATTCACTGATTATAGCCAAAATAAATGCAAAGCAATTCTAATGGGGAACACTAACAACCAGACAAAACAGAAAAAGTCCCTTGAATGAAGTTGCATTTGAATTGATCCTAGCAAAGAATTAAAAGTTACAAAATAGGGGGCAGCTGGGTAGCTCAGTGAATTCAGAGCCAGGCCTAGAGACGAGAGGTCCTAGGTTCAAATTTGGCCTCGGACACTTCTCAGCTGTGTGACGCTGGGCAAGTCACTTGACCCCCATTGTCTAGTCCCTACCATTCTTCTGCCTTGGAACCAATACACAGTATTGATTTCAAGATGGAAGGTAAGGGTTTAAAAAAAAGTTACAAAATATGGAAAGAAGAGGAGCACCCCCGGTGTAGAGTACATAGACAAAGATAAGGAGGTGGGAAATTAAATGTCAAGTACAGGAAACAGCAAAAAGAAGCATAGACACAAATTGCAAAGTAGTCCTAGCACTGCTCTACCTTTGTCCCTACCCCAGGCAAAAGGGAACATGACAGGGCAGCTAGGTGGCTCAATGGATAGAGAGCCAGACCTGGAGATGGAAGGTCCTGGATTCTAATATGGCCTCAGACACTTCCCAACTGTGCAATCCTGAGAAAGTTATTTAACCCTAATTGCCTAGCCAATACTGATCTTCTGCCTTGGAACCAGTTAGTAATTCTAAGATACAAAGTAAGGGAGAAAGGGAGAAAGAGAGAAAGAGAGAGAGAGAAAGGAAGAAAGAAAGAAAGAAAGAAAGAAA
>NW_025386863.1:0-1551 GCF_016433145.1 Gracilinanus agilis
TGGTGGTTGCATTGGGGTGGTAGTTTCGAGTCCACATCCCCAATCATGTCCACCCCGACCCATGCGTTCAAGCAGTTGCTTTTCTTATATGTTTCCTCTCCTGCAGTCCTTCCTCTGAATGTAGGTAGCGTTCTTTACCATAAATCCCTCAGAGCTGTCCTGGGTCATTACATTGTTGCTGGTATAGAAGTCCATTACATTCGATTTTACCACAGTATGTCAGTCTCTGTGTACAATGTTCTTCTGGCTCTGCTCCTTTCGCTCTGCATCAGTTCCCAGAGGTCTCTCCAGTTCGCCTGGAACTCCTCCAGTTTATTATTCCTTTTAGCACAATAGTATTCCATCACTGGCATATACCACAGTTTGTTCAGCCATTCCCCAATTGAAGGACATACCCTCCTTTTCCAGTTTGTTGCCACCACAAAAAGCGCAGCTATAAATATTTTCGTACAATATATATATACTTTTAAATGGCATTTCCCAAATTCCAATTTTACATGTTTAATATAATCAAAACTATTTAATTTACATTTTGTAATTTTCTCTAACTCTTGCTTGGTTTTAAAATCTTTCCTTTCCCAAAGATCTGAGAAGTATACTATTCTGTGTTCACTTAACTTATTTATAGTTTCCCTCTTCATATTCAAGTCATTCACCCATTCTGAATTTATCTTGGTGTAGGGTGTAAGATGTTGATCTAAACCTAATCTCTCCCATATTGTTTTCCAAATTTCCCAGCAGTTTTTGTCAAATAGTGGATTCATGTCCCAGAAGTTGGACTCTTTGGGTTCATCATACACTGTCTTGCTAATGTCATTAACCCCAAGTCTATTCCACTGATCCTCCTCTCTGTCTCTTAGCCAGTACCATATTGTTTTGATGTCTGCTGCTTTATAGTATAGTTTAATATCTGGTATTGCTAGGCCCCATTCCTTCACATTCTTTTTCATTACTTCTCTTAATATTCTTGATCTTTTTTTATTCCAAATGAAATTTGTTATAGTTTTTTCTTATTCAGTAAAGAAGTTTTTTGGTAGTTTGATAGGTATGGTGCTAAATAGGTAAATTAATTTGGGTAGAATGGTCATTTTTATTATGTTAGCTTGTCCTACCCATGAGCAATCAATAGCTTTCCAATTCTTGAGATTCAGTTTTATTTGTTTGGAAAGTGTTTTGTAGTTGTTTTCATATAATTGCTGTGTTTGTTTTGGTAGATAAATTCCCAAGTATTTTATATTGTCTAGGGTGATGTTAAATGGTGTTTCTCTTTCTACCTCTTGCTGCTCTAATGTGTTGGAAATGTATAGAAATACTGATGATTTATGTGCATTTATTTTGTATCCTGCAACTTTGCAAAAGTTGTTGATTATTTCTACAAGCTTCTTAGTTGATTCTCTAGGATTTTTTAAGTAGACCATCATAACATCTGCAAAGAGTGATAGCTTAATCTCGTCATTGCCTATTTTGATACCTTCAATTTCTTTTTCTTCTCTAATTGCTACTACTAGTGTTTCTAGTACTATGTTGAATAATAGAGGTGATAATGGGCAT
>NW_025386863.1:1650-3144 GCF_016433145.1 Gracilinanus agilis
AATGGTGTTTCTCTTTCTACCTCTTGCTGCTCTAATGTGTTGGAAATGTATAGAAATACTGATGATTTATGTGCATTTATTTTGTATCCTGCAACTTTGCAAAAGTTGTTGATTATTTCTACAAGCTTCTTAGTTGATTCTCTAGGATTTTTTAAGTAGACCATCATATCATCTGCAAAGAGTGATAGCTTAGTCTCCTCCTTGCCTATTTTGATACCTTCAATTTCTTTTTCTTCTCTAATTGCAACTGCTAGTGTTTCTAGTACTATGTTGAATAATAGAGGTGATAATGGGCATCCTTGTTTTACTCCTGATCTTATTGGGAAGGCTTCTAATTTATTCCCATTGCATATGATGTTTGTTGATGGTTTTAGGTATATACTGTTTATTATTTTAAGGAAAGGTTCTTCTATTCCTATACTTTTCAGTGTTTTCAATAGGAATGGATGCTGTATTTTGTCAAAGGCTTTTTCAGCATCTATTGAGATAATCATGTGATTTTTGTTTGTTAGACTGTTGATATGGTAAATTATGTGGATGGTTTTCCTAATGTTGAACCAACCTTGCATTCCTGGTATAAATCCTACCTGATCATAGTGGATGATCTTCTTAATTACTTGCTGGAGTATCTTTGCTAGTATTCTATTTAAGATTTTTGTATCTATGTTCATTAGGGAGATTGGTCTGTAGTTTTCTTTCTCTGTTTTTGATCTCCCTGGCTTTGGAATCAGTACCATATTTGTGTCATAAGGAATTTGGTAGGACTCCTTCTTTGCTTATCATATCAAATAATTTGTATAGTATTGGGATTAGTTACTCTTTGAATGTCTGATAGAATTCACTTGTGAATCCATCAGGCCCTGGCGATTTTTTCTTAGGGAGTTCTTTGATGGCTTGTTCAATTTCTTTTTCTGATCTGGGATTATTTAGGTATTCTATTTCTTCTGCTGTTAATCTAGGCAATTTATATTTTTGCAAATATTCATCCATATCTCTTAGATTGCTATATTTATTGCCATATAATTGGGGAAAATAGTTTTTAATGATTGCCTTAATTTCCCCTTCATTAGAGGTGAAGTCTCCCTTTTCATCTTTGATACCATCAATTTGGTTTTCTTCTTTAATTTTTTTTATTAGATTGACCAGTACCTTGTCTATTTTATCTCTTTTTTCAAAATACCAGCTTCTAGTCTTATTTATTAATTCAATAGTTCTTTTACTTTCGATTTTATTAATTTCTCCCTTGATTTTTAGTATTTCTAATTTAGTTTTCATCTGGGGATTTTTAATTTGCTCGCTTTCTATTTTTTTGAGTTGCATGCCCAATTCATTAATCTCTGCCCTCCTTAATTTGTTAATATATGCACTCAAAAATATAAATTTCCCCCTGAGTACTGCCTTGGCTGCGTCCCACAGATTTTGGTAGGATGTTTCATCATTGTCATTCTCTTCAATTAATTGTTGATTGTTTCTATGATTCCTTCTTTGACTAAT
>NW_025386864.1:0-5643 GCF_016433145.1 Gracilinanus agilis
CAGGTCTGTACCTCGAGTGGGGACCCGGAGCAGACTGGAACGAGGCTGCGGAAGCAGCGCCCTGAGACTGCTGAAGGAGCCTCGGGCAGAGGGGCAGATCAGGGACGACCAGGAGGCTCGACCCCGAGAACAAGGAGATCTGAGCCTTCCGGAGCCCAGACAGCACAGACAGACCCTGAGTGTAAAGACAAAGCTGAGAAGGGGCGGGACTAACAATGGCAAGCCAAGAACCCCAGAAGAAAAAGATTATCAAGAAAAACTCTGGAACACTTGTCAACTTTTACACAGAGAAAATCCAGACAACAGAGGAGGACAAACAAGTATCCAAACCTTCCCAAAACAATGAAAACTGGTCACAAGCTATGGAAGACTTCAAAACTGAGATTTTGAAGATGGAAGAGATCTGGCAAGAAAATAACAGTTTAAAAGGTAGAATCTTGCAATTGGAAAGTGAGGCTCAGAAACCAAATGAACTGATAAGCAAATTGAACACCAGAAATGACCAGATTGAAAGGGAATATCAGAAGATTATAGCTGAAAACCAGAAGATTATAGCTGAAAACCAGAAGATTGTAGCCGAAAACCAAAAGATCATAGCCGAAAACCAAAAGATCATAGCCGAAAACCGAAAGATTATAGCCGAAAACCAATCCCTAAAGGCTAGAATTGAGCAATTAGAAGCTAATGATCTCTCAAGACAACAAGAACAAATAAAACAAAGTCAAAAGATAGAAAAAATAGAAGGAAACATGAAATATCTCAATGAGAGAGTGACAGACCAAGAAAACCGGTCTAGAAGAGACAATTTGAGAATAATTGGTCTTCCAGAAAAAAAAGAAATTAATAGAAACCTGGACTCCATACTAACAGAAATTATTCAGCAAAACTGCCCTGAAGTTCTACAATAAGAGGGCAATATAGACATTGAAAGGATCCATAGAACACCCGCGACATTCAATGCAGATAAGAAAACGCCCAGAAATATAATTGCCAAATTCAAGAGTTTCCAAGCAAAAGAAAAAATCATACAAGAAGCCAGAAAGAGACAATTCAAATACCAAGGAGCACCAATCAGGATCACACAGGATCTGGCAGCCTCCACACTAAAAGATCGCAAGGCTTGGAATACGATATTCAGAAAGGCAAGAGAGCTGGGCCTGCAACCATGGATCAACTACCCATCAAAATTGACTATATATTTCCAGGGAAAAGTATGGGCATTCAACAAAATTGAAGAATTCCAGGTATTTGCAAAGAAAAGACCAGGGCTAAATGGAAAGTTTGATATCCAACCACAAAAATCGAGAGAAACATGAAAAGGTAAATAAGATACAGAGGGAAAAGAAAGAAAACTTATAATTTTTAAATTTGCCTTTTTAAGGGCCTCAGTGAGATCTAATTATCTGTATTCCTATGTAGAGAAATGATATGTATAATTCTCTGTAGTGAACTCTATTCACTATTATAGTATTCACTATTATAGTAATCAGAAGAATAATTAACAGGGTGAGGGTGGAACACTAAATAATCTAAAATGACATGGGGGATGGGAAAGACGGGGTGAATAGCAGGGGACACCAAGAGAAACTTGAGTGAATAAGAAAAATAGGATATTCTATTACACACAAAGAGGGCATGGGAAGGAGAGGGGACAAATACTATATTATAAGAAGGAGAGGAAGAGAGCATTAAGAGGTAATAATCAAACCTTACTCTCAGTATAATCAACCTGGAGAGGGAAGAGTAGCTATACTATCCATTGGGACATAAAACTCTTATCTAACCCTTCTGAGAAAGTCAGAAGGGATAAACCAAGGGGAGCAGGGGAGTAGGGAGGTCGAAAAAAGGGAGGGGAAAAAGAGGAGGGAATTCATGAGGCCTTTAAAAACAAAAAGAGGGTGAAAAATAAGGGAGGGAGTAGAAAGGGAAGTTAATCAGGGGAGGGGATAAGGAATAGTGGCTCAATAGCAAACCACTGGTTTAAAAGGAAATAGTATAAGAAAAAAGGGGTAGGAATAGGGGAGGATACGAAAATGTCAGCAAATGCACAACTGATGATTATAACTCTGAATGTGAATGGGATGAACTCGCTCATAAAATGGAAGCAAATAGCAGAGTGATTTAGAAACCAAAATCCTACCATAGGTTGTCTACAAGAAACACATATGAGACGGGTGGACATAAACAAGTTTAAGGTTCAGGGCTTGAGCAAAATCTTTTGGGCATCAAATGAGAAAAAGAAGGCAGGAGTGGCTATTATGATTTCTGACAAAGCCAAAGTAAAAATAGATATGATTAAAAAAGACAGGGAAGGTCATTACATCCTGATTAAAGGCAGTATAAACAATGAGGAAATAACACTGCTCAATATATATGCACCAAGTGGCATAGCATCCAAATTCATAAAGGAGAAACTGGCAGAGCTCAAGAAGGAAATAGATAGTAAAACCATACTAGTGGGAGATTTAAATATTCCTCTTTCAGATCTAGATAAATCAAACCAAAAAATAAATAAGAAAGAGGTAAGAGAGGTGAATGAAATCCTAGAAAAATTAGATTTAATTGATATGTGGAGAAAAATAAATAGGGACAAAAAGGAATACACCTTCTTTTCAGCTGCACGTGGCACATTCACAAAGATTGACCATGTTATAGGGCATAGAATCATTGCAAACAAATGCAAAAGAGCAGAAATAATAAATGTAAACTTCTCAGATCATAATGCAATAAAAATAATAATTAGTAAGGGCACCTGGACAGGAAAATAAAAAACTAATTGGAAATTAAATAATATGATTCTCCAAAACCAATTTGTCAAAGAAGGAATCATAGAAACAATCAACAATTTCATTGAAGAAAATGACAATGATGAGACATCCTACCAAACTCTGTGGGATGCGGCCAAGGCAGTACTCAGGGGGAAATTTATATTCTTGAGTGCATATATTAACAAATTAAGGAGGGCAGAGATCAATGAATTGGGCATGCAAATCAAAAAATTAGAAAGCGAGCAAATTAAAAATCCCCAGATGAAAACTAAATTAGAAATACTAAAAACCAAGGGAGAAATTAATAAAAATCGAAAGTAAAAGAATTATTGAATTAATAAATAAGACTAGAAGCTGGTACTTTGAAAAAACAGATAAAATAAAGTACTAGTCAATCTAATAAGAAAAGGAAAGAAGAAAACCAAATTGACAATATTAGAGATGAAAAGGGAGACCTCACCTATAACGAAGGGGAAATTAAGGCAATCATTAAGAACTATTTTGCCCAATGATATGGCAACAAATATAACAATTTAGGAGATATGGATGAATATTTACAAAAATATAAATTGCCTAGATTAACAGAAGAAATAAAAGAAGTCCTAAATAATCCCATATCAGAAATAGAAATTGAACAAGCCATTAAAGAACTCCCTAAGAAAAAATCACCAGGACCTGATGGATTCACAAGTGAATTCTATCAGACATTCAAAGAGCAACTAATCCCAATACTATACAAATTATTTGATATGATAAGCAAAGAAGGAGTCCTACCAAATTCATTTTATGACACAAATGTGGTACTGATTCCAAAGCCAGGTAGACCAAGAACAGAGAAAGAAAACTATAGACCAATCTCCCTAATGAACATAGATGCAAAAATCTTAAATAGAATATTAGCAAAGAGACTACAGCAAGTAATTAAGAAGGTCATCCACCATGATCAGGTGGGATTTATACCAGGAATGCAAGGATGGTTCAACATTAGGAAAACCATCCACATAATTGACCATATCAACAGTCTAACAAACAAAAATCACATGATTATCTGTAGTATACAGAATTGGGGTCATATAGTTTTTTCTAGCTTTGGCTGAGTTCCAAAAGAGGTTTGGAATCTTGAGGAAAGGACAGTTGGCTGGATCTTCCGTGGAGGGAGGCTGTGAATGAGCTGAGCTGTCTCTGACCTAACTTTAATATTGAAATTGAGCCTAGCTTTGACATATTTAATTAAGAAATTATTATTTACATAAATACTTTATATCTTCCTTTCCTATTATCATCCCTGCCTTTTCCCTCCCTTACCTTATATGTTGTGAAGTTAATAAGGAGAGTAATTAGAGAGGAGTTAAATCTATTAAGGGTTACCTAATTGACAGCATTAGTTATAGTTGGTCAGTCATCATTTATTCCCTTTAGATAGCAATAGCACCTAATAAAAACTGAGTTTAAGGCAGGTCCTTACTCAGACTCCTCCATCTTTACTTCCCTTCCCCCACCTGATTTTCCTGAGACAACTGATAGGGCTTTTCTTTGATCCACCTTCCTAACAAACCATCCTTCAAACAAAATAAACCCCTTTTGTGTTTCAACAACCCTAATTAGTATAATTTGTCTGTTAGTTATCAAGAGGGAAGAAGAGGGAAAGAGACAACATACTCTGGGTTAGAGGAAGCTGGGGCATCCATCTTGAAGGAAGGTGTTACTTCAAAACAAGTCCCTGCCTGTGAAATTAACTAAAGCCTGTTTGTTAATTTCAGTCTAGGCTATTTCCCTCAGCTTGTGTTTGAGTCTAAGTCCCAGTCTATAAGCCTGCTGTGTTTGTCTGTTTAGTTTAATTTCTTCTCCCTGAAGATCTCTGTTTCCCTTCTGTGTTATACTCCTGACTTCAGTCCTATTATACCCTGAATCTCCTTTAGTCCCAGCCTACTTGTAACCGAGATTACCCACTTAGCAAGTCTCCATCATCCTCCTTTCAATTCCCTTATCCCAAACACCTTTCCTCAAAATTATCCACATTACATATCTCAACAGATGCTGAAAAAGCCTTTGACAAAATACAGCGTCCATTCCTATTGAAAACACTGAAAAGTATAGGAATAGAAGGACCTTTCTTAAAAATAATAAACAGTATATACCTAAAATCATTAACAAGCATTATATGTAATGGGGATAAATTAGAAGCCTTCCCAATAAGATCAGGAGTGAAACAAGGATGCCCATTATCATCTCTATTATTCAACATAGTACTAGAAACACTAGCAGTAGCAATTAGAGAAGAAAAAGAAATTGAAGGTATCAAAATAGGAAAAGAGGAGACTAAGCTATCACTCTTTGCAGATGATATGATGGTCTACTTAAAAAATCCTGAGAATCAACTAAGAAGGTGGTAGAAATAATCAACAACTTTAGCAAAGTTGCAGGATACAAAATAAATGCACATAAATCATCAGCATTTCTATATATTTCCAACACATCACAGCAGCAAGAGGTAAAAAGAGAAACACCATTTAAAATCACCCTAAACAATATAAAATACTTGGGAATCTATCTACCAAAACAAACACAGCTATTATACGAAAACAACTACAAAACACTTTCCATACAAATAAAACTGGATCTCAACAATTGGAAAGCCATTAATTGTTCATGGGTAAGACGAGCTAACATAATAAAAATGACCATCCTACCCAAATTAATATCCCTATTTAGCGCCATAGCTATCACATTACCAAAAATCTTCTTTACTGAATTAGGAAAAACTATAACAAAGTTCATTTGGAATAACAAAAGATCAAGAATTTAAAGGGAAATAATGAAAAAAAAATGTGAAGTAAGGGGGCCTAGCAGTACCAGATATTAAACTATACTATAA
>NW_025386865.1:0-1818 GCF_016433145.1 Gracilinanus agilis
TATATATATATATAAAGGTAAAAGGATTTCTAATTCTAAGGGATTCCCACTCCACCCAAAAAAACTCCCAGGTTCCACAAGGAACCGCTTCTCCTGTGGTTCACAGATTACACTAATCCTCCCTGATCTAACTAATAAAATTTTTACTATTCTAAATAAATCTAGCCACTCTAATTCTTAACTTTGTCTTTAAGTTATAACGATATCTAAGGCTAGATTGTTGAGACTCAACAAGAATCAAGTTAGGACTCTGAGCCTTAACAGACTCAGAGTCCAAACCAAAGACTAGCTTTTCTTTTGTCTTTTCAGAGTTTAACCAATCTATACACAGTGACAGATAAATGAATAGTGTTTCCCAAGTTGGAAAAGAAAACATTCCACTCCTTCAAGTCTTTCACTCAGACAGAGATAGAGAGAGGCAAAGATATTACCTTCTCTAGCCCTGAGAGAGAAAAGATCCTGTGTGTGGCTCTGTCAACTGCCAGAAGCCAACTGCCAAAATGCCACACTCTGAGAGTGAAACTGTCATAAAAAAAATGGTTCCAACTGCCAACAGTTGAAATTAACACTCTCTCTCAGCTCTATTTGAAACTCCAAATTTTCCTCATGTCAGCTTCTCTACTTCTTATCTTTGAACTAAGAAAACAATACTTATTTTCTAATAACATCCTTCTAGTCCAAAGATCAGAACAGTTGGTTCACAAAGACTTTTCACCAATTTGGTCACAAGTTGATGAATTTTCTAGTCACAGTAATTCTCTAAACTGTCTTCTTAGATGTAGAGGGGTAGCCCTCTTCACTGGTAGAAAGAGGGTGTGGTTTGACCCTGAAAAAACTTTAGTTTTTAAAGGGGAAAGGACCTATTTATACAAAAATATTTATAGCAGCCCTTTTTTGTGGTGGAAAAGAATTGGAAATTGAGGTGATATCCATTTACTGGGGAATGGCTGAATAAACTAGTATAAGATGGTGATGGAAGACTATTATGCTATAAGAAATGATGAAAAGGATGATTTCAGAAAGGGCTGGAAAAGGGGGCAGCTGGGTAGCTCAGTGGATTGAGAGTCAGGCCCAGAGACAGGAGGTCCTGGGTTCAAATCTGACCTCAGATACTTCCTACCTGTGTGACCCTGGGCAAGTCACTTAACCCCATTGCCTAGCCCTTACCACTCTTTTGCCTTAGAACCAATACCCAGTATTGATTCTAAGACAGAAGATAAGGGTTTATTTAAAAAAAGTCAGTGATTTGTTGATTCAATGAGAAATTTTTTGTCATCTTGATACTTTAAATGAAATCAAATAATTATCTTGGATAAAACTCCTCACCTTTTTACTCTCCTTGTTAAAAAAAATTAACCCTTACTTTTTGACAGAATTGATAGTATGGGTTCCAAAGCAGAAGGATGGGTAGAAAACTGAGGTTAAGTGATTTGCTTAGTCACAAAACTAGGAAGTATCAGAGACTAGATTGGAACCCGAGACTTCTCATCTATGGGCTTAAGCACCCTAGTTTCCCCCTCCCCTCAGTTTTAATATTTGTAGTCCAGTGCTTGGTAAAGTATATAGTAGTAAATCTTGTATGGCTCATCAACTCTCATCTGTGGTTCCAAGAAGCTGTAATACATGTAGCAGCCACACCCAGTAAAACCATCTTGGCAGATGGGATAAACTAGGTTAAGGTTAATCAAAAGGTCTCACACATGTTGGTGAGTTAGGAGATGACTACCTAAAGCCATGTTGGTGAACCTATGGCACTTGTGCTAGAGCAGTGCTGGAGGGGGCTGTCCTCTTCCCCCCTCCATGCATTCTTTTTTTTTT
>NW_025386866.1:0-6941 GCF_016433145.1 Gracilinanus agilis
TGAAGGGGAAAGTAGGAGCATGAATCATGTAACCATGTTAAAAATGAATATTAATAAATGTTAAAAAAAAAAGAAAACCTGGAAAGATTTATATGATATGATGCAAAGTGAAGTGAACTGAACCATAACATGATACAAAATAGCAGCAATAAAATAAAGCGATCAACCATGAATGATTTAAATTTTATCAGAAATGAAAGGATTGACTTGTATAAAAACATTCAAAGCTGCACTCTTTGTGGTGGCAAAAAATTGGAAAATGATGGGGTGTCCATTGATTGAGAAATGGCTGAACAAACTGTGGTATCTGATAGTGATGGAATACTATTGTGCTCAAAGGAATAATGAGCTGGAGGAATTCCATGTGAACTGGGAAGACCTCCAGGAACTGATGCAGAGCAAAAGGAGCAGAACCAGAACATTGTACACAGAGGCTGATACATTGTGGCACAATCGAACGTAATAGACTTTTCTATCAGTAGCAATGCAATGACCCAGGACAATCCAGAATAACTTATGAGAAAAAACGCTATCCACATCCAGAGACAGAACCGTGGGAGCAGAAACACAGAAGAAAAACATTTTCTTGATCATATGGTTCAATGGGGATATGATTGGTGATGTTGAGTTTAAATGATCACTCTAATGTAAATATTAATAATTTGGAAATAAGTTTTGAATAATGATACTTGTAAAACCCAGTGGAATTGCTCGTTGGCTCTGGGAGGGGGAAGGAGAAAGGGAACAGAAAGAACATGAATCATGTAATCATGGGAAAATATTCTAAATTAATTAATTACATAAATAAATTTTTAAAAAAGAAATGAAAGTATCTAGGAAAGCTTCAAGAGACTCATGATGAAAAAGGCTATCCACTGCTTTGGAAGGAAGTGACAGTCTGAATGAAGAATGAAGCATGCCATTCGTCACTTTATTTCCTTTTATGATTTTTTCTCTAGCATAAATGATATGTGTCTCTCACAACATGGTGAACATAGAAATGTGTATTATATAATGACACAATACAATCTATATCATATTATCTGCCATCTACAGGAAGGTAGAAGGGTGGGAGGAAGGGAGAGAACATCAATCACAAAATGTCCAAAAATGATTATTGAAATTTGTACTGGCAAGTAAACTGAAAAAAATTAAAAATTAAAAAAGAATAAGCAGCTATAACATGCACAGTGGTCATACCTTGGTAAACTGTTTCCAAAGAGAGGTTAAACGAGGGTGAGAATAACCGACAGGCTTCAAATATTCCAGTGAGTTAGAGGAGCATTTACCCCAGGCATGCAAAGACTTCCCCCAGCAGAATATCCAGATGAGAAGAATTTCTTCCAACAAACATGAATGTGACTGAAGTAGATACAATGGATGTGTATTGGGCCATTCCTAGACTTTTCTCTAGGCAAATTTGCCTCACTTAAAAACCAATGTATGAGTGAGTCAAAAGACATTACCAGTGATGTCATTTTGGTCCTCTGAATATTAACCATCTAAGGAAATGTTAAGTACACAACAGGAGCTCAATAAACTTTAACTTCAAAAAAATAATAAAAGGGAGAGCTTGATACAATTGAGGAGAAAATTTACTTGAGATTTAGAAGGCCCAGATTCTAGTTTTGAGCTCTTGCACTTATTAACTATGTCAACTTATGTACAGCTGGCCTTTGGTTTATTGTATCTAGCAAATAAAGATTTTGGATTTGGTGACCCATGAGGTAGCTTCCCTTTCTATTGTTATGTGACACAGAAAAATGGTCAAAGGCTATGAGCAGGCAGTTTTCAAAGGAAGAAATTAATTTTAAAATGCTCCAAAATCATAAATAACTAGAGAAATGCAAATTTAAGCAACTCAAATTCTGTCTCACACTAGTCAGATTGGAAAAGGTAAGCAAAAAGAAATATAACAATTGTTGGAAGGATATTGAAAACAAGCACAATATATTGGTGATGGAGTTATCAGGTAAATGCATTCTGGAAAGAAGTTCAATATTAAGTTCCAAAAGTAATTAAAATATCCATGACCCAGTAAAAATCCCCAGGCCAGATGAAGTCACACATGAATTCTACCAAACATTTAAAAGAACAATCCCAAGACTATATAAATTATTTGGGAAAATAGGCAAAGAAAGAGCCTCATCAAATTCCTTGCATGACACAAATATGGTGTAGATAATCAATCTAAGCCAGGAATAGGAAAAAAAAAACACAGAAACAAAATGATACATCATTTCTCTAATAAATATTAATACAAAAAATTTAAATAAAAACACTAGCAAGGACATTACACCAATATATCACAAGGGTCTTTCAGTATGACCAGGTAGGATTTATACTAGGAATGCAAGGCTGATTCAATATTGGAAAAACTATCAGCATCATTGATCATATCAGTAAAGAAATCAACAAAAATCATGTGGTTATCTCAATAGATGCAGAAAAAGGTTTTGACAAAAAACATTCATTCCTATTAAAAATATTAAAAAGCATAGGAATAAATGGAGCTTTCTTTAAAAATGATAAATAATATCTGTCTAAAACCATCAGCAAGCATGATTTGTAATGGAGACAAGATAGAAGCCTTCTCCATAAAATCAGAGGTGAAACAAGGATGCTTATTATCACCACAATTATTCAGTATTGTACTAAAAATGCTAGCTATAGCAATAAGGAAAAGAAATTAAAGTAATTAGAATAGCCAATGAAGAAATAAAAATATATCTCTTTGCAGATAATATGATGGTATCCTTAGAAAATCCTAGAGAATCAAATAAAAATTAGTTGAAATAATTAACTTTAGCAAAGTCACAGGATATGTAAATAATCAACATTTCTATATGTTACCAACAAAACTTCACAATATGACAGAAAAATAAAATGATACATGTTAGAGGGGATAGGGGAAAACTGAACACTAATGAAATGTTGATAGTACTGTGATATGATCTATCCTTTCTGGAGAGCAATTTGGAACTATTTCCAAAAGGCTTGGCCCAACAATACCACTATTTGTTCTGTATCCCAAAGAGATTTTTTTAAAAGGAGGAGAAAGATCTATTTGTACAAAAATATTTATGATTGGAAATTGAGGGGATGTCCATCAATTGGGTAATGTCTGAACAAGTATATAATTGTAATGGAATACTATAAGAAATAATGAGCAGGATGATTTTTGGAAAAACCTGTAAAAACTTACATGAATTGATGAAAAGTGAAGTGAGCAGAACCAGCATGTAAAAGCAGCAATATTTTTGATGAACAATTGTGAATAGCTTAGTTATTCTTAGCAATGAAGTAATCAAAACAATTCCAGAGACTCATGATAAAACAGGCCATCACTTCAAGAGAAAGAGCTGATGGAGTCTGAATGCAGACCAAAGCATACTATATTTCACTTTCTTCTTCTGTTTCTTTTTTTTTGAGATCTCTTTCACAAAATTATGAATATGGAAAAATGTTTTACACGATTGCACATACATCTATATATCATATTGCTTACCATCTAAGGAAAGAGAGAGAGGTAGAAGAGAGTGAGTGAGGGAGGTTGGGAACAAGGGAGAAAAGTTGGGGCTCAATATTTTTAAGAATATCATGTTAGAATTTTTTTATTTGTATTGGGAAAAATAAAATGCTATTAAAAAATGTGCTGTGGTTCCAATATATTTCACCTGAAATATTTTTCTCAGCTCTCAAGCAGAGGTGACTATATATTAACTGCCTTACCCAAGAAATTCCAATGACTTTTTAAATATTTCTAGGAGTGCATGTGTACTTGTTAAAGTCTATTACAATAACTTCAGCCCAAGACTACTAGCCTTATGACACATTATTCTCTTTCACATACATGAAAGTCTGACCCAGAGGTGTCAAATATACAGTGGCACTGTCTTACAATCAAAACCTTTCTTTGGTGTAGCCCTAATCATATCAAAATGTAATTGGGAAATAATTACAAAATCAATAAAAAAACAAAAGCACATAGATAATTTTAGTAGGTGATTTTCTAAGTGAATTTGCCATCGGCAAGGATACTTCCATATATTTTATTGTTTTTCAGTCTTTTTCACTCTTTGTAACCTCATTTGGGATTTCTTGGCAAAGATGCTGGAGTGGTTTGCCATTTCCTTCTCTAGTTCATTTGACAGATGAGGAAACTGAGGCAAAAAAGCTTAAATGACTTGCCCAGAGTAACACAGCTATTGCCCTGAGGCAATTTAGTGGTTCCCCAGTTTCTACTTGGGATTGATACCACCAGTCTAATTCAAACATTCTCATTATATACTGAACTTTATCTCCCATTTCCATGTCTCTGCATTGAATGTCTCACACACCATAAATGCATTCCCTTTATATCTCACTTTCTAATAATTCAATGTAGTTAAAGTTTTGGAAAGCCTGGCATTAAATCCTTTCTAAACCCTACTGTCCTCAGTCTATAATAAGAGGGAGTTGGACTATATTGTCTTTAAGGTCTCTTCCACCTAACTCTATGATCCCCTGAGCCAAGATACAGCTCAAGTTTGACCTTCAAACATAAACTTTTGCTCTTCCCAGCTGCTAATGTCTTCCTATTTCCCTATCCCACTGCAAGAAAAAAATTGTCTTGGGTCAAGTTTTATTTACTTCTATGTGTATGTTGTCTTCCTCAGATTACTTAATGACAAAGAGCGAGGACTATCTTTTTCATCTTGTCCTTATACCCCTGAGATTTACACATAGAAGTTTTGAATCTTGTAATGACAAATTTCAAGAAGCAATAAAATTTTGTGTATAGAAAATTCCATTTTAAATATAGCTTTAAGTCAAGTACATAGATTTTGTTCCCTTTTTCATGCAAGCCCATAGGATAAGTACCATCTTTTGGTTCCCTAATACACCAGTAATAGAGATGACAAAAGGTGATGTTAGGGTGATGATAGAATTTAGTCCAATTGAGTGTTTGAAAAAGTCCATTGGTTTTCTTTACATCCTTCTATACTGTCCTCTTGGAACTATTTGCTTCTCTGAAATGACTAGTTTGTTATTTTATTTAGTTAAGTCTTCACCAATTAGGGAAGGCTCCTTGACTCTTAGGCCATTGGGAATTTGACTAACCTAGAAACTAGAAACTATCCCTGGACACTGGGACTTTTAAACTGTTCTGATCACTGTTTTTAATGTTCCTATTTTTGTGAGACTTTTGGGTGACTGAATGAACTATGCAATGTCATGAACTAGCCAATTGAAACTTGTATCTATGGCCTAGCTTCATGGCAATACAGTTTGTTTATTAAATCTAAGTAATTTTCACAAAAAATTTCCCAGAATTTCAAAATAAAAATAATTTCTTTGCCTAAAAACCAAGAACATAAATGTATACAGAAAAACTTTTTTATAACAATTTCCTGGGGTTTGAGCCTTTAGGCTTGGTGGATATTTTGGTGAAAGTACTTTTAAAACTTACCTTAGAAGCATGGGAAAAATACTCTTGTCACAAGGTATTATAATCACTAAGTTTCACCCTAACACTAATATGAGAAAGTACTTTCCCACTTTTTTTTGCAGAAAGTGGGTATTTATAGATATGGAACACTGAACATCATATCACCCCCTTTTGAGGGGTAGGTAGTTTGTTGGAACAAAAGAAATTTTGCTATAAGAGCTCTCTGTTAAGTGTCAGAGCAAGGAAGGAGGTATCAAGAATGCAGCCTGTGGGCCTCATGAGCCGACAAAACTCTTAAAATGTGTCCCAAACCAGATGTATTGGGAAATATTTAATAAAAATATAGTAACATAAATAAAATAATGTTTTAAATATGTCAATATGTGGCTCATAGTGATCTTATGTTTGAATTAATTAGACCCCTGTTTTTATTTGAGTTTTTGTACTATTGGAATAAAGGATTGTTTGGAAAATGTAGATGGTGAAAAAAAAATCTTAAAATGTGATTACAAAATAGAAACTAAGTTCGAAGGAGGAAAAAAGAAAGTGCTATGGAAGTCATTGGGTAATATTTAGAATTCTAAATTCATTCTATTAATTTTTAAAGATTTTTAGTCTTGTTAAAATAGGTCAGGAAAGCTAATTCTATTTTTCTCAGTTGTTTATATCTCTATAAAAATCAACTTAAGATTCTTTTTTTTTAGAGCATTTAAAAAAACTCCCAATCCACTCTTATTTTCAGTTCTCAATTCTCTCCCTCTTACCCCTTTCTCCCACCCATGTAGAAAACAAGAAAAACAAAACCAATTACAAATATGTATAGTCAAGCAAAACAAGTTCTGCAGCAGCTGTGTCCCAAAACAAATAAACAATAAAAAACTTCTTTAGCTTGCTTTTTCGCCTCTCTTTCTGGAAATGGACATGTACAAAAATATTTATAGCCACATTCTTTGTAGTGGCAAAAAACTGGAAAACGAGGATATGCCCTTCAATTGGGGAATGGCTGAACAAATTGTGATATCTGCTGTGATGGAATACTATTGTGCTCAAAGGAATAATGAACTGGAGGAATTCCATGTGAACTGGAATGACCCCCAGGAATTGATGCAGAGTGAAAGGAGCAGATTCAGGAGAACGTTATACACAGAGACTGATACACTATGGTAAAAATCAAATGTAATGGCCTTCTCTACAAACAGCAATGCAATGATCCAGGACAATTCTGAGGGACTTATGAAAAAGAACACTATTCACATTCAGAGGAGGAACTGTGGGAGTAGAAACACAGAAGAAAAACAACTGCTTGAATACAGGTTGATGCAGATATGATTTGGGATGTAGGCTCTAAACGACCACTCCAGTGCAACTATCAATAATATGGAAATAGGTCTTGATCAATGACACATGTAAAACCCAGTGGAAATATGTGTTGGCTACGGGGGGAGGGTGGTAGTGGTATGTGTGTAGAGGGGAGAGAAAGAACATGAATCATGTAACCATGGAAAATTTT
>NW_025386867.1:0-10287 GCF_016433145.1 Gracilinanus agilis
ACCATCTAGTCCAGATTCTCAGGGAAATGTTTGGCTTCAATGAGTTTATATAGAACAGCTAGTCATTTACTGGCCAGGGTTTTGGGGCCTCATGTGAGGAGTGATTCTGTCCAGACCATGGCTTTGATTTTATTGGGACCTACTTTCATTACGGGGGCTATATATGCTCCTTTTTTATTTAAATTAAGCAAATGAAGACAAGGTCATTGAGTGTATGGTTTGTATGGATTATGTATGGCTAAAAAGCTAAATTCTATTTTGCTGAAGTTCTATTTTCTTGGAAATGGAGCTTTTGAAATTTCATTTTTTAATAGGGCCCTTTTTCAGAGTGTCTCAGAGTATGCTGTGTATGTTGACTATAGTGTTTTGTCAAAGATGACATTTCTTCACTGCTTTAAGCATAGAGGTAAGATGACTTTTGCTCAGTGGTCTTTCTTGGCTTCAAATCAGGTGGTTTAATCCTAGGGTTACTAAAACTGTCTCACCAATAAGACTTTTCCTTTGAGCTTTTTTGTATAGACTTAATTGGATTGTTAGGCTTGCCATGGCTTTCACTGAGACTCAAGGCCCTTTAACTTTATGACAAGCATCACCTATCACAGCTTAAGAGAGCTACTCTTATTAGGCCTGATCCTGTTAGCAATCCAATTCTTGGTTCCATAAGCCAAGAAAATATTGACTTATTTACTTATAAGTCAAATTTGTTTTTATTTCTAAGTGTCTCTATACTATTATGGTGCTAAGGGTTATGTTCTGTCATGGGGTAATATATTAGGGTTTGGTATGTATCTTATCTTCCTAATCAAATCTGCAATAAGTGTTTGGTGTAAGATGTTTGTGCTAAGTCTTGCTAACTGTGGATCTGTTATGCTATGCTATCTTCTGATGGAATAAGTGTGAGGTTGGATTGAGCTATTAGAAGGGGAAATAAATTTTGAAAACTTACATTTGATCCAGAAATAATTATACCTAATATCAGAATACAAGACTATACATCATTATAAGTTACATTTTTCAAGGTCACTGGACCACAATAATGTTAATAATTGGGCTGGGTTCTAATAGTTAAGATTGATTAGTTTTAGGGATTCCTGCCACCTCCAGGGATTGTCTGGCCGTGTGAACTGTTCTTTTGGCTTGTTTCCAAATCATGGGTTTTGGCAGCTTCGAGCTTTCAGAGTAGTCATCTGGATTTTGGCTGTTCCTGAAAGGTTTTCTGCTGTAGGTGTTTGTTTCCTGTGTAAATAAAAACAAAACTTTGACCCCCATATTATATTCCTGGGTTGTTTATGTATTTGTTTTTGTAAATATGTTATTCCAAATCATGTTCAGTAATTATACAAATGAATTAGTTTACAAGAGATTCATTGTAAGTCCAATTGAAATAAAAATTTGGGGTGGGGTACAGTCTCTTAAGTAAGTAGTAGAACATATTTGATTACTATACACATTCAGATTTCTGGGGCTATAATTATTATTTCACTTTGCTTTGATTATAGCAATTTGTTTTGAAAGGAACAAGCAGGGGAAGGATTAAACACTATTTGACTTCAGGTAAGAGTCAGGATTATTAATCAGTCATGTCTTTCCTTTTGAATGGTGGATATAGTTCAATGATCTATTAGACAACTATACCTGAATTCAAAACTCAAAATTAATATTAGTTGCAATTCCAATAGCTTTTACCTTAAACAACAAATCTCACCAATTGCATCTTGGAGCTTAGAAGTTTCAAGATTTACATATACAATGAAAAGTTTTGATTTCACAAGTCATGATAATCAATTTTTCTTTCCAATAATTTTCCAGTTTTTTCTATGTTTCAACATTCACTAACAATGCTTAAACTATCTGGTAATTAATACTTTCCAATTTGTACAGAAAAAGAGTTAACAATTTTGTTGTTGATTAATGATGACTGGTACAGGGGCTGGTTGGTAACTTGGAAGGGAATCAACATTATCTTAATATATAGCATAATATTTTTTGTACACTGTCATAGCCAATTTACCTTAAACTTTTGGTTTTCAATACAAATCACATATCATTGCAAGTAAACATGATCCATTTCTAACAATTTGCTTCTGCACATAGCTTTGCATTTAAACACATATTTTCAGTTTTTACAGAATATTTTACAGAATAATATCCATGTTTTAGTATATACTCAACATATAACAATTTTGTCAAAAATCCAATACTTGTGACAACTGTATGAGGGGAGACTAGATATTTAAGGTGTGGTTGCCAGAAATCCATTAACTCGATTTCAAAATAAAATAGACCCAACTCAGGATGACTTTTATGGTGGTTTATTTACAATTAGGAAGGTTGAAGGTAGGGAAATTGAGAGAGGGAAACTCTGGCCTGGACCAGAGGCCTGAACTAGGTAGAAATTTAGAGGCCCCAGCAGAGGGGCACAGAGGTTAATTAAATAAGGCTTCTAGCCACAAGGCTTCCTCCAAGAAGAGAGGCCTCCCTAAGGCTAGAGCCTCCAGAAATGCCAAGGGAAGAGAAAGAGAGTCAGTCTAATTTACCCATGTGACAATTCAAGGGAAGCAGTCTGAGGTCTCAGCAGAGATCCTTCAACACCAAGTTCAAAGTGCCAACTGCCTCCACAGGAAGTTACCATCATATTTAAAAGATAGCAGCTTTCATCACTTCCTGTATCCACCTCCAATTTCAAGTGGACAAATGGCAGCCTCAATACTGTTTTGGAAGGGCAGTCATTTGTTTTTGATTTGTCACTTACTATCATGTGTGGGTCACAGACCTCCCCTTCCCCACTTAATTCTAAGTTGGGTGGGGAGACATTATTTCTGGTGGCTAGAGTTTACACAAATGAATGAGAGTAAGCTAATTCCATTCACACACTGCTTAGGTTGCAGTATTATTCATACCATATCAAACTTCAATGAGACTGCTAATTAACACATGTTGGGTATTAAATTTACTATGGGGAAGGGGTTAATAAATTTGTTATTTAATTGTCTATAATCAACAGTCTTTATTCTAAATCCTATATGATTTCTGAATTGGTCAAATTTTTCTAATCAAATGTATTATTCATTCATATTGTTTGCGTATCACATTTATCCATACCCAATTCAGGTGAAAAATAAATTTTCTTTATAGTAAAGCTGCATACATACTTCATTTTTACAAATTGTATTTTAATGCATGTTAGTCTTCAATGGCATTTCACAATAACAGGTTAATAATATTTGAGCTTCTTTTTACTTTAATATCTTTAATTCTTAAATTTTTATCTCAATTCCAGTTTACTTAAATAACTTTTTAGGGATTGTCAGATAATCAACACAGTAGGCTTTTTGACTAAGATTTAGTATCTTAAAGTTTAGTTTTAAGTTACCACGATAGATGCTATTTTTTGCTTTTTGGAATATTTTTTAATAAAGATAACCACTTAAATTGAATCAAATTTTTGTATAGGATGTTTTGACATTTTCTAACTTTGAAATTTAATAAAATGGTAATTTTGGAAGTTTTTGAAAATTCAGAAAACTTTAGGAAATTTCTAAACATTTTCTAACTTTGAAATTTAATAAAATGGTAATTTTGGAAGTTTTTGAAAATTCAGAAAACTTTAGGAAATTTCTAAACAATTTTTTCTTTGTATTAACTGTCTTTTTCTCTATATTTCATTTTCATTTTTATAAGTAAACCTAAAATATTTAATTTAAACTCATTTTTAATTTAAACCAATTCTTTCTCATGTTTTACATTTTTTACCATTTATTAGTAATATCTGCAGTTTCCCCCTTATTTATTTTAAATTTGCATTCCAATTGTGTTGAATTAGGGAAACCCACATTTTTTAAACAATATTATAGATGTTATAAAGTTGATATTAAGTTCTTATTCTTTTTTGCACTTTACAGAGCTTGAGTTGCCATAAGTTTCTTAAGCATTTACATGCTTCAGTGGTCACTGTACTATAAAATTTAAATTAATATCCACTAACTCCAAGTATTATATTTTATAAGATTTATTAATAATCACTTGAAGTAGAAGAAAAAAAGAAATACAAGTAAAACCTGAGTAAAACTCTCCTGCCTGTCACCTCACTCCCCCTCCACAAACTGTGATCAGGGGAAAAAGAGAGAAAGTGATGTAGATATGTAAAATTTATATCCTCCCTACCTTAGTACATAACATGAGAGGGAACATGGGAAGCTGGGATTTAGAGTTCTGGGGAGCAGATTCTAATTATACAACCCCCCCTGTGATTCCATTGGAAAAAAAAAGCATGTAGAAATCTCCCATATTTACATGCCTAGTTTCCCCAATGAATCCATACACATAACCAATTTATATCTCTAAAGATCTATAACTAAAAGTACATACAATATTGCAGTTTCTAAGAGGAAATTACAATAATTTGGGGATAAGTGAGAAATAAAAGAGAAAGAGAACAAAAACCAATGGTTTCTAGGTGCATTGAAAAAAAAGCGAATTGGGGGTAGTCCCCTTTGGCATTAGAGTGTACATTCAAAATAAATGCGTTCAATCCCCCACAGTTCAATTTCACTACATCCAAAAGCTCATTCTGGATCTTTTTGTGCAGTGTGTGGTTTTTGCAGGCATCTTCATGGCACCTTCTCCAAATAGTTCACTTTCTTGATATGGCAGGTTACAAGTTTCTTATCCTCAAATTACTCTCAAAAGAATTTAAACTTTGCAGTATAGGATAATAATATAATCCCCCTTAAGAAGGATGTTGACCAACACATGGATCATTATGAGGTATATGAATCAATTGTCAAAATAAAAATAAAAATATAAAGAAAACTCAAATAAAAGAGAAAAAAGTAACTTCTAGATGAAACATAAAATATCAAAGTTTCATGTGTAAAAATTCTGAGTAAGGAAAAATAAACCTATAACAGGTTCTAGAATCAGGGCCCAATTAAAGTGATTTATGTCCCCAAAGCTATAATAGCAGTTATGCATTTACCCAATCAGCATCCAGGACTACAGAAAACTGCCATGCCATAAAAGACAGAAAAGGACTAGATTTTGAAGCAGACAGGAAATAGCATTCCTTGGTCTAATTTTACCTTTGCTTTTAGGGATAGGGGAATCAAAATGACAGCCAAAATGAGGTAGTTGGTAAAAGTTTGCAACTGGCACAAGGGAATCCTGCATCTAACTTTGCAAACAGCTGCTTCCTTGAACCCCCAAATAAGTTCAAGTCCCCTGTCTTGGCACAGAATCTCATCAATCCTCCCGGGATTGGTTGGTCTCCTTGACCTTGTGCTCATTGGCACTAGACAGGCTAACTTTGTGCAGAGGCTCTTTTGTGATCCCTTCTCCTGGAATCAGACACAATCATTTATCAAAGTCCCATAGTATTTAACAATCAATGGCAGGTTTCCATAGTATAAAGCTTTTGAGTATGTATTGACATTAGAGCTAATGGACATTTTAAACTTACCCTAGTGGAAAATTAAAAAAAACAAAACAAAACATTAATACTGGTAACATGTGCTTCAAGTTCAAAAAATGAGAGAAACTAAAATACTCTATTGCACATACAAGGGAAAACAATAATAAGTATAGATTAGATTAATATGTGGACTTAAAAAACAAAATCAAATTTTAAAACAATCAGCAAATACAATATATGTGACAGGATGTGAGCAAAGAATTCAAAAGTCTTTTTCTCCAATTCTGATAGCTGCATTACAGAGACCTCTTCACTATTTGGAGGGGAACAAACAGAAACAGTTAACATCAATAAAACAATGGAGTCTGAAAAGGCTTAAAAATTCGTCTCCAGATCTTATTAAGGTTCCTTCCCCTCCCCAGTATCATCATCCATTTAGATACCTTTGGTCACACTTCTGGGGTTCCCCATACCTATATTGAGCATAGTGTGGATGAATCCCTTATTGGATATGTTGCAGAGGCTGGGCATGCTTAGATAATAAGGGTAATGAATCTCCCTTCTGAATCTTGAGATTACTCAAGCTAACAGTAAGGACAAGTGCACCCAGGAATCATAGGAAGAAAAGACATCCTGAAACTTTGGTAAGTCTCTCCAGAAATGTGAGCTGTTTGAGATAGGCAGAAACTGGGCCATGCTTGCAATTCTACTTCCTATTTGTAGGTGGTGCTACACTAGTATGTACTGGCTAAAGTCAAGATGTTTGGAAGAGTATTCTTCCTTCCCCTTCCTCCTAGGGGTAAAGCCAGTGACTCTGTGACACCTCATTCTCCCCATCCCAGCCAGGAGCATTAAAGCCCCCATAGGTTAGCCAGACTGGGGTTGGGGTGGATAGCGTGTAAGGGGCTGCTCCATGTTGTGCTCCCCTGCTGAAAAGTGGCTAGCGCAAACTTGATCTGTGTGTGTGTGTGTGTGTGTGTGTGTGGTCTCACTGTTCCAGCAGGAAAAAGAAGGTGCTTTCAAATAACTCTCAGACCTTTGGGCAAAAAGCAATTGTAGGGAGGTCATGGTGGGAGCAAGGGGAGCAATGGCACGAACTGCAGTAGCTTGCAGACAGCAGTAAGGTGAGAGGCTTCTAAAATTAATCTGTCTTTTAAAACTGCTCTACACGAGTCAGGCCTAGAGATGGGAGGTCCTAGGTTCAAATCCGGCCTCAGATACTTCCCAGCTGTGTGACCCTGGGCAAGTCACCCCCATTGCCCACCCTTACCACTCTTCCACCAAGGAGCCAATACATAGAAGTTAAGGATTTAAAAAAAAAAATTAGGAAAAAAAAAAAAACACTCTCCAACTTAGAGCAGAGCTAGGGTCCAATAACTCCAGACTTCTAGTTACCACAATGTAAAATTTAAATTAATATCCACTAACTCCAAGTATTATATTTTATAAGATTTATTAATAATCACTTGAAGTAGAAGAAAAAAACAAATACAAGTAAAACCTGAGTAAAACTCTCCTGCCTGTCACCTCACCCCCTCCACAAACTTCGATCAGGGGAAAAATAGAGAGAGGGCTGGAGCTACACAGAATTTATATCCTCCCTACATTAGCATGTAACATGAGAGGGAACATGGGAATCTGGGATTTAGAGTTCTGGGGAGTGTTAATATTAAAATTGATAAAGGCTTGTATAATAATATATATTAGTATTTTAATTAAAGCCATGTTGATAGATAAAATCATTAGACCACGCGCTTGTAAGCATTCAAAACTGCCGCCTCCATACTGCCTCCTAGCCAAGCCCTACTCGCCAAAGAAGAGAGACCACTCCCTCCTAACCCAGGAGATTTAAGCGCTCCCCTGCGTCAAGACGTCGGAAACGGAAACCAGTTGGACCATGTTGGATCAAGGGAAATGTAGTTTTGATACATTTCCCTTGTCCATAGAAATATATACATTTTTAGATGGTTTTTTCCAATTCCTTTTTACAATTCCCCGTGAGGTCCGGCAAAAAAAAAAGGTTAGTCCTTTTTTCTTCGCTGGACCTGTAAAAATAACAGCTTCTAAATTTTTCAGGAATTTGGGGATAAAGAAATAGATGAACAAATGGTTAAAATTAGACGCATTGACAAAAAACCAATTTGGGGGGCTGTCCCCCACTGGCATAACAGTGTACAATTTAAAACAATACATACAACTCAATTTCAACTCCCCATAGTTCAACTGCACCCCAAAGTTCAAAGTTTGGTCTTCATGGTACAGTGAAGGCTTTTCAGACATCTTCATGGTGTCTTCACCAAAACAAGTTCGTCATCTGGATTCTGGGGAGATGGCAAGGTCCTTATCCTGAAATTATTCTCAAAAGAATTTAAACCTTACATTATAGATTACAAAACATACATTTTCTTCTAAGATTTTATATAATTCCCCGTGAAATTACTCCTAAAAGAGTTAAATAAATATACATATATTTTCACATTATCGAATTTTAAAAAACTTAACAGATATCCCCGTGAGATAATTCTTAAACACACCTTTTTTCTAAAAAAGGGTATCTCAGGTCAGGTAAGGATGACAAAATACAAAGAATAGAATTCAAGAAAAAAGATGAAAAATTAACTTGTGAAATGAAATGTAAAATGTGCAAAAAAATCTAGGGAAAATAAACTTAGACCTTTGAATGAAGGTCTAATTAAAGTGAATTCAACAGTGTGCAATTACCCATCCAGGGCCAGGACATAAGGAAAATGTCTCTCTCTGATCTGACTTATCATCAGCTTTTTAGGGAAGTGAGCCAAGTAAATAACCAATCTTAGGTGCTTTCTAGGAATCTAAGTCGAGGGGACCCACGTCCTCTAAAGTTTTAGAAAAGACTGGGACTCCAGGACTCAAACCCAATTTCCAAGCCCGAAAGTATTGGCATAGAACTCCTGCAATTATGCAGATCTTAGTCAGTCAAGTCTCTGACCATGTGCTTTCTTTAGCACTATTAACAGCTTTCATATTCCCTTCTGTAATCAGAGAGGCATTTAAATCACAGTCCTATAGGCTCAGGTATTTGCTGTAGAATCAGAAAAAGGATAAATAATGATTATATATGTACTTCCAGTACAATATGAGAAAAAGGAAAAATCAATTTCTCTCATTAAAAAAAAAGTTTTAAAAATTCAAAAATATATATATATATATAGCTTAGAACTAGAAGGGTTATGTTACCCCAAAATGAGACTTTCTGTGAGAGAAAGTGGGTTTTACAAAATAGCAGATTCACAATGCACATTCAAATAGAGTACCATTATTTCCAGTAGCACATTTTAAAACAATAAACAGTGATGTTTAAAATTATATACTTGTTACAACTTTTAACCCTTGGCAAATGCTGCTATTGCTTCCATAGCAAAATGTGATATTTAAAAAAGAAACCTTCTGGATAAGAATATACAGGAGCTTCTTGGCTTCCTGTTTTAAAAAAATCCTGGGTAGGAAATGCTTCTACCCATTTAAGGCAATAATATCTCTTATAATAAAATATATAAAAGCTTCATCCTTTAAGACAACAATTCTTAAGGATTTAAAGTAAAAGTTAAAAAATATCTCTTGTAAAAATTACAAGGTAATATTCAAAGCATGGAAAACTTTCAAGGTACTTTGCAATTACCAAGACAGAATAAATTTTAAAAAGACATGTGCTCTATAAGATGTTCATAGGTGGTACATATAACCGCATTGTTTCTGATACAGTAAGCTTTAAGTAAATTAGGAAAATATAATAACATCATAAGCAGAAACTTCATTAGCGTAAAATGATTCAGTGCAACAGGAAAATCAACGATATAAGCAAGATTAATTTACAAAACTAATTAACAATATACAGTAAGATACAGTCTTTTTAAAACAGAATTAAAGCTCATTCAGTTCCGAGGTTTTAAAAGTTCACCCCTGATTTCAATTTAAGGTTCTTTTGATTGAGTTCTGCTGAGTTTAAGGTTTTTTTTTTTTTTTTTTATCACCAGTCTTTGCTATCAGTTCAAAGTTCTGAGCAGGCATGGGGTGAATAGGCTTCCCCTAAGTTCAGTTTTTTTAATAATCGCAAAAGTTTGAATAGGCCAAGCGCCTGAGAGGTTCAGATGCTAGGTCCACGTGGGCTTGGGTCATTGTAGAAAATCCCACGTATAGAGCTTGTGTGGGTGGCTAAATTAGGTCTGTAGAGAAACACGTGGAAGGCTAGAATGTCTCCTATAAGAAAGTAGAGAGAAAGGGGAATATACCCAAATGGTTTGCATCAGAGCTGAAGCAGTCTCTGGAGGTCTCGATCTCAGCAAAGGCGGCAGGACTGGGTTCCTTCCTGGAAATCTCAGGTTCTGGAGCTCGGGGTTGAAGGCTGGAAGCGGTCAGGATCAGCAGCATCAGCAGCAAGAAAAGCATCAGCAGCAGCAGCATCAGCAGCAGCACATTGGCTGGGCTCCGGCATTTTAGTTTAAAGCCAAAAGCCCGAATCGGCTGGCCTGACCTCCCTCCCAAGGTGGCTTGGGCTGGACTGGCCGGCTGAGTCCCACTGGAGGCAAAAACGTGCTCTTGCATTTAGCAAAAGCATGGCAAGGAAAGTCACTTTCCTTTTTTAAAAAAGTGCTCAAAAGAGCTGAGCCAGGCCAAAAAGCAGGCATGGCTATCGTTAGACTATCTGGAAGATTCGCTTCTGAGACTCTGGGTCCCAGAGCCGCATGGCTTTTTCCTCTTAGACTATCTAGAAAATTGAAAATTCTATTTCCAAACTTCTGGTTGCCATAATTGTAAATATGAAAAATGATAGATGCTAGTATAAATATATAAATTAGTATTTTAATTAAAGCCATGTTGATAGATAAAATCATTAGACC
>NW_025386868.1:0-6969 GCF_016433145.1 Gracilinanus agilis
CAAGAGACATGAATAGGCAATTTTCAGGTAAAGAAATCAAAAGTATCAATAAGCACATGAGAAAGTGTTCCAAATCTCTAATAATTAGAGAAATGCAAATCAAAACAACTCTGAGGTATCACCTCACACCTAGCAGATTGGCTAAAATGAAAGAAGGGGAGAGTAATGAATGTTGGAGGGGATGTGGAAAAATTGGGACATTAATACATTTCTGGTGGAGCTGTGAACTGATCCAGCAACTCTGGCTGGCAATTTGGAATAATGCTCAAAGGGCTATAAAAGAATGCCTGCCCTTTGATCCAGCCATACCATTGCTGGGTTTGTACCCCAATGAGATCATAGATAAACAGACTTGTACGAAAATATTTATAGCTGCACTTTTTGTGGTGGCAACAAATTGGAAAAGGAGGGTATGTCCTTCAATTGGGGAATGGCTGAACAAAGTGTGGTATATGCGGGTGATGGAATACTATTGTGCTAAAAGGAATAATAAACTAGAGGAGTTCCAGACGAACTGGAGAGACCTCCGGGAACAGATGCAGAGCGAAAGGAGCAGAGCCAGAAGAACATTGTACACAGAGACTGATATACTGTGGTAAAATTGAATGTAATAGACCTCTGTACCAGCTGCAATACAGTGACCCAGGACAATTCTGAGGGATTTATGGTAAAGAACGCTACCCACATTCAGAGGAAGGACTGCAGGAGAGGAAACATATAAGAAAAACAACTGCTTGAACGCATGGGTCGGGGTGGACATGATTGAGGGTGTGGACTCGAAACTACCACACCAATGCAACTACCAACAATTTGGAAACTGGTCTTGATCAAGGACACATGACAAAACTAGTGGAAATGTGCATCAGCCATGGGTGGGGTGAGTGAGGGGGGCAAAGGGGAAAGGAGAAGCATGAATCATGTAACCATGTTAAAAATGAATATTAATAAATGTTTAAAAAAATCTAAATTTATGATACTGATCTTTGCTTTAAACATTTATTATGTCTTACTTTTTGTTAGAAATTTTATTTATATTTATATATTCTATTTCCACTTTTTGACTATAAGTTTTTTGTTTATTTCATTTGTTTTTCTTTTATTCATTCTCTCATATTTCATCTCTTGATGTCAATGAGACTATGCTCAATATAATGGGCACTTTTTCTGTCCCAATCTGTGATTTCATTGCTACAGAGAATTTCAGTAGTGGAAATTTCCTTCACAAGATTTGGTCAGCATCAATGTGTGTTAAATATTTATCTGAGGCAATTAAATATTAAGTGACATGTCCACAATAACATGTTCAGAGGCAGAATTGGAAATTTATTCTTCCTAATCCTAAGGTGATTTATTCTTGTTTTCAATATATCTTCTGCCTATCATATATACAACTAATACTGATAACTTGGTTGATAATTAATTACTAAATGCAGAATTTTTCAGAGAAGATAGTACTGGCAAGGTCCCTTTTTAAAATATACATAAAGTTTTTCCATTTCATTTGTTTGTAATAACTGAGCATTCATTTTCCTGATTTTATTTCACTTTGAATTAATTTATGTATTATCCTCATGCTTCTCTGAATTCATCATATTCAAGATTTCCTGTAACAGTTATATTCCATTAATTCATCTACTTCAAATTATTTAACCATCTTTCACACTATTGAAATCTACTTTTTCATTTTCTTTGCCTTTATAAAAAAAACCTAGAATGTCACTGTGCTGATATAAATGCCATTTTCTTTTTGTCAGTAGCAAGTTTGAGTATATGCCTACCAGTGAGAACATTGATTCAAAACTTAATAGATGGGGGGCAGCTGGGTAGCTCAGTGGATTGAGAGCCAGGCCTAGAGACGGGAGGTCCTAGGTTCAAATCTGGCCTCAGACACTTCCCAGCTGTGTGACCCTGGGCAAGTCACTTGACCCCCATTGCCTACCCTTACCACTCTTCTGCCTTGGAGCCAATACACAGTATTGGCTCCAAGACAGAAGGTAAGGGTTTAAAAAAAAAAAAAAACTTAATAGATGGGGTGTAGCCAAGATGGTGACTTAAAAGCAAGAGCCTTCTGAATCTCCTTCCAAATGATCATTAAAGAGTATGTTAAAAGGAGAGAAATCAAAACTGGAAACAGTGTGAAAGGTAGGAAGTGAATGGTAATTCCCATGCTATATATAAGGGAATGAAACTGCACTAATCAAAGTGATAACTGATCAACCTTCCCCCACACCACTTAACTTGCCAGCTAGAGTGAAGGATAGGCCAATCTCCAAGTTCTTGGGGACTGGATGAAGGCACCACAGACTTACCCCTTAGTG
This sequence comes from Gracilinanus agilis, assembly GCF_016433145.1. Lineage (NCBI taxonomy): Eukaryota > Metazoa > Chordata > Mammalia > Didelphimorphia > Didelphidae > Gracilinanus > Gracilinanus agilis. The sequence goes on from NW_025386868.1 coordinate 2,319, forward strand.
CAGTGCAAGGCCTTGGCAGTAAGACTCAAGACTAAAAAATATGGAGTTTGGGCAGCAATGCAGCTGGCCACAGCCAAGGTAGCAGAGGCTGGGAAGATAGCCTCAGGGCAAAACACACAGTGCAATTAGGTCCAAGCAGAAGCAGCTGAGGAAGATAGCCTCAGTGCAAAATTCTTTAAAGTGTGCTATACAAAGAATATCATAGATCTACCTGCCCTCACTTAGGCTTCTGATAGGAAAGGAAAGATATTGGAAGATAGTACCAAGACAAAGTCCTGTGAGACAGAAGCTAAGAAAGCAATGACCACTAACATGCAGGAGTCCCAACCCTCTAGAGGCTAAAGGAATAAGCAACAGCAACAACAACAAAAAGCTCTTGACCCTGGAAAATTTCTATGGAGAAAAAGAGCAAAATATAGAAGAAATAGCAGAGAGTGAGAAAGTAGCAAACACAACTAAACTTTCAAAAGATGTAAATTGGTTACAAGCTCTGGAGGAACTCAGAAAGGATTTTAAGAACCATGTAAGAAAGATGGAAGAAAAATGGAGAAAAAGTGGGAAAAAGAAATGGAAGTAATACAAAAATAAAATAATAGCTTAAGAGACAAAAATGCCCATATGGAAAAAGAGGCTTAGAAACCAAATGAAGTTATAAGTAAATTGGAGACCAGAATTGACCTACTGGAAGTCATGAAAAGCAGGATAGATGAAATTAAAAAAGAAAATCAAACGATCATAGCTGAAAAATCAGTCTTAAAAGAGTAGAATTGGGCAAATAGAAGCTAATTATCTCACAATACAACAAAAATTAATAAAGCAAAATCAAGAGAACAAAAAAATAGAAGGAAAGATGAAATATCTCATTAAAAGAGAACTGGCATGGAAAACAGATCCAGGAGAAACAAGATGAGAATTATTGGTATACCTAAAAGTCTAATGCAAAAACAACAAAAAAGCCTTAACATTATATTACAAGAAATTATCCAAGAAAACTGCTTTGATATTCTTGAAAAAGAGGGAAAAATATACTTTGAAAGAAGCCATAGATCACCCTTACATTATATCTCTAAAAGATAACTCAAAGGAATGTTATAGACAAATTCAAGAACTTCCAGGGCTAGAAGAAAATGCTGCAAGAGGCCTAGAAGAGACAATTCAGATACTGAGGAGTACCACTCAGGATTACACAGGATCTGGTAGTTTTCACATGAAAGTACCACAAGGCTTGGAATATGAAATTTAGAAAGGGAAGATAATTGTGTCTACAACTAAAAATCACCCATTAAAACTGATTATATACATTCAGGAGAACGTATGGACATTTAATAAAATAGATTTCCAAGCATTCCTAAAGAAAAGATCAGAACTAAATGAAAATTTTGATGTCCAAATAAAAATTAAGAAGAACCATAAAATGATAAACAAGAAAGAGGGAAAAAATTGAGAGCTTCAATAAGGTCAAATTGATTATATTCTTATATGCAAAATGATATCTATAACTCTTAATTTTTTTTCATTATCAGAGTAGTTAGAAATATTCATGTGCAAAGGTTGTGGTATTAAGCTGTTTAAGATGATTTGTAAAAATAAATTGGGGGACAAAAAAGGATGGTACTAAGAGAAACTCGATGGTGCAAGGGAGGGTGGAATAATATTATAAGAAGGGTAGGAAGAGAGTGGCAAGAGGTAATACTTAAATGTACTCTGAGTGGAGTATTAAATGGGAGGGAAAGTTTGGGTGGATGATTAATAATAACCTTGAAGAGAAATAAGAGGGGAATAAGAAGAGAAGGGGTGGGAAGGAAATTAAAATAAGGGTAGAAAAAAGGGCGAGTGATTAAAAGCAAAACACGGGTGTGGAAGGAAATAGTGAAAGAAGAAAGGGCAGGCTTAAAAGAGGAAATCAGATTGATGGGGAATACACAGACGGTAATCATAACTCTGAATGTAAATTGGATGAACTCACCCATAAAAAGGAAGCAGATAGCAGAGTGGATCAGAAACCCAAATCCTACCATATGTTGTCTATAAGAAATACATATGAAGCAGGTAGATCCACACAGTGTAAAGATAAGAGACTGGAGGAGAATTTATTGGGTATAAACTGAGAATAAGAAGGCAGAAGTCACAATCATGATATCTGACAAAGCCAAAGTAAAAATAGATATGATAAAAAAAAGATAAGAAAGGTAATTACATCCCTGATAAAAAGCAATATAGACAATGAAGAAATTATAGTTCTCAACATTTATGCACAAAATGGTATACAGATTTTTAAAGGAGAAACTTTTGGAGCTTATGGAGGAAATAGATAGTAAAACTATACTAGTGAGAGACCTCAACCTTCTTCTATCAGATCCAGATAAATCAAACCAAAAAATATATAATAAAGAAGTAAGATATGTGAATGAAATCTTAGAAAAATTAGAATTAATGGATATGGAGAAAAGTAAATAGGTATAAAAAGGAATATACTTTTTTTCAGTAGCACATGGTACATTTACAAAGACTTACCATGTACTATGGCATAAAAACATTGTAAACGAATGCAGAAAAAGCAGAAATAATAAATACAAATTTTTCAGATCATAATACAATAAAATTATAATTATCAAGGGTACAAGGAGAGACAAATTTAAAAAATTGGAAATTAATTAAACTAATTCTCCAAAATTGGTGGGTTAAAGAACAAATTGTAGAAACAATTGCTAATTTCACTGAAGAGAATGGCAATGAGGAAACAACATATAAAAAATTATGGGATACAGCAAACACAATACTCAGGGGAAGTTTTATATTTGTGAGTGCCTACATTAAGAGAATGAGATTAATGAATGAAGCATGCAACTTAAAAAAAAACTAGAAAAAGAAAAAAATTTCAAACATCTAGATAAGGACCAATTTGGAAATCTAAAGATCAAGGAAGAAATTAATAAAATTTAAAGTAAAAGAACTATTGAACTAATAATTTAGATTAAGAGCTGGTATTTAAAAAAACAAATAAAATAAAGTATTGGCTAATCTAACTAAGAAAAAGAAAGAATAGGACCAAACTAACAATATCATGAAAGAAAAAGGGTGATCTCATCTTTAATCAAGAGGAAATTAAGCTAATTATTAAGAGCTATTTCACCCAATTTTATGACAATAAATATGTAAATCTAGGTGAAATGCACAAATATTTACAAAAACATAACTTACCTAGAGTAACAGAAGAGGAAATAAAATATTTAAATAATCCCATCTCAGAAAAATAAATTGGACAAGCTATCGAGGAACTCCCTTAGAAAAAACCACTAGGGTCAGATGGATTGACAAGTGAATTCTATCAAGTATGTAAAGATCAGTTAATTTCAGTACTCTACATACTATTTGACCAAATTGGGGAAGAAGGAGTCTTACCAAATCCTTTTTATAATTGAAATAATGTACTGCTTCCCAAGACAGGAAGTCCAAAAATAGAGAAGGAAAACTATAGACCAATACCCTTAATGAACATAGGTACAAAAATATTAAATGAAATTCTAGCTAAAAGGCTACAGCAAGTTATCACAATGATTATCCACTACAACGAGGTGGCATTTATACCAGGAATGCAAAAATGGTTTATTATTAGGAAAGTCATCCACATAATTGACCAAATCAACAACTAAACTAATAGAAATCACATAATCATCTCAATAGATGCAGAAAAAGCCTTTGACAAAATCAAGATCTGTTCCTATTGGAAACACTAAAAATATATAGGAATTAAAGGGATTTTCCTCAAAATGCTAAACAGTATTTATTTAAAAGCATCAGCAAGTATCATCTGTAGTGGGGATAAGTAAAATCCCTTCCCAATAAGATCAGGAGTGAAACAGGAATGCATATTATCACCATGACTATTTAATATTGTACTAGAAATGCTAGCAGTAGAAATTAGAGAAGAAAAATAAATTAAAGGGATCAAAGTAAGCAATGAGGAAATAAATTTTCACTCTTTGCAGATGGTGTAATGGTATACTTAGGGAATCTAAGAAAATCAACTAAAAACTAGTAGAAATAATAACTTTAGCAAAGTTTCTGGGTACAAAATAAACCCACAATAATCATCAGCATTCCTATATGTTTCCATCAAAACCCAGCAGCAAGAGTTAGAAAGAGAAACTGCATTTAAATCACTCCCAAAATGATATAAATTCTTTGATATAATAAGCAAGGAAGGAGTCCTAACAAAATCCTTTTATGACACAAATATGGTACTTATTCCAAAGCCAGGTAGATCAAAAACAGAGAAAGAAAACTACAGATTAACCTCCCTAATGAACATAGATGCAAAAATCTTAAATAGAATACTAGCAAAGAGACTCCAGGAAGTGATCAAGAGGATCATCCACCATGATCAGGTGGGATTTATACCAGGAATGCAAGGATGGTTCAACATTAGGAAAACCATCCTCATAATTGACCATATCAACAATCTAACAAACAAAAATCACATGATTATCTCAATAGATGCTGAAAAAGCCTTTGACAAAATACAGCACCCATTCCTATTGAAAACACTGAAAAGTATAGGAATAGAAGGACCTTTCCTAAAAATAATAAACAGTATATACCTAAAACCATCAACAAGCATCATATGCAATGGGGATAAATTAGAAGCCTT
>NW_025386869.1:0-8162 GCF_016433145.1 Gracilinanus agilis
GGGGTGGGGAGGCCAGCAAGAGGCCGAGGCTCTTACCTCCTGGGGTCCCGCTGGCGGCGACGGCGGCCATTCTCCCCCACACCAACCCCCCCCCCCCCAGCGCCGGCCGTGACAGCTGCGTCTGACGTCACCGCGAACGGGGCGGGGACCTCCATTTAAGGGCGGGCGCTCTTTCCTAGGTCTTTCGTAGTAGGGTAGGTCTGCACGTGTTTCTTCTTGAATGGGGTTGGGGTTGAGGAGACCAGGAGGAAGGGAGTGGGGAGAGCTCATCCATTTCAGGGGTACTGAGCCCTTAAGTCCCTGAGAAGGGATAAGGATGGGCCTAGAGAAGAAAGTTTCTCCTCTCCAGTCTTAGGAAAGGAACTCCCCTGTCAGCCGCCCTTTTCCTGCTCACCCCCAAATAAATGAAAAACCGAGATCCAATTCTGCTTGACTTAATCATTTTTTAAAATGGAGACGTTTTGATTCAATGTATCATATATACAAACTTCCACTGTACACCTATTTGATTTCCCCAAAATGTCCAATCTGAAGGCTAATATCACCTTATGTTTGAGACTTTTTCTGGTCTTTTGCTATTGATGTGCTTTCTCTACAAGATGTCCCAAAAATCTTGGTGATACTGTCAACTTTTGGAAGGCCCAGAATATGTGCATATTGCCCCTCATCCCCACCTTCCAGTTAGATCTTGAAGCTTGTATTTTTGTTTCCACAACACTTAAATTGTAGCCACTTAACTGCTTGCTGATTGAGAACACATACAAACTTATCCTGAAAAACCTACTGTTTTCTGTTTTCTGGAAGAATGTGTGCACTATTAAGGTAATACCAACATTGTGCAGTGGTCTTTCACAACAGTTTTGTTGTTTTCATTTACCGACTAGTGACCTTATAATTCTTTTGGCTTTCCTTTGTTTACTCTGCATCATTTCATAGGAACCTTCCCCTTTCTATTCTTCATACTCATCATTCTTTTCATCATAGTCATGTTCCATTACATTCATATACAATTTATTCAGCCATCACAAATGTTGGGCAATTAACATTTTATTTTTTGCTATTATGAATAGTGTTGCTATGACATTTTATACAGCTGGGTTTTTTTCAAGTTAGTAACAGCCTTGGGGGATGAGGTATAAACCAAAGAATGGGATTGCTGGGCATGAATGGATATGAATAAGTGTGAATAAATGGGTAGTTTTTCTTGCATAATTCCAATTTTTATTGGTTAGATCAATTTATAGCTCTATCACCTATATTTCTATTTTCCCATATCCTTATCAAGTTAATTTTTCCACTTTTTAAATCTAGAAATAAAAAGATACTAAAGCTAACCAAACAGGAAATAGCTCATACAAATAATTCAATCTCAGACGAATTGAGTAAGCTATAAACAAAATTTGAAAGGAAATAAAACTCCAGATCCAAGCAGATTTAGTTACATTTTATATATACAATTTTATCATTATAGCACAAAAATTTAAATGCCCAAAAAAAACTCTGCTTCCCTATTGAAACAATCAAGAATAATGAGTTAACAAAAATACCTATACTACGTAAACTTTTCAAAAAAAGAAGAAATTCTTTATGATAAACTCTATATTCAAATTCGATAAGACAAACGATTATTATTCCCAAGGCAGGAAGGGATAAAGCAGAGAAGGAGTTAATAATATTAATGAACATTGGTGAAAAATAAATACTGGCAAAGATATTGGAGCAATATATCCAAAAAATTATTCATCTCTTTTCCAAATACATGTGTCCCACGCTGATTCAATGTTCCTCTTCACAGTGTGGATGTCCTCTTTACGATAGATGTATTTGGTCACGGATGTCTTTTTAGTTCTCAGGTTTGCTGTCCTCGTGAAGATCTGCGTAGTCAGCCACAAGTGAGATGTTCGATGCACCCACGCTTGTCAATTTCTGATTTATGTTGCTTTGATGCACCAGCGCTTGTCACCTTCTGACTTGTGTCAGGAACAAATTTTTAAATGTCTATCACATATGATTATTTTCTCTTCTTCTTTTCTTTTATGATTTTAATAAAGATGATTATTATAGGTAACCAAAAAATAAAAGTTCGTGATTAAGTCTTTGTGCTTTCATTTATTCATCATCATCAGTTTCTAGATCTGGTATTGATTGCAAATCAAATGTTGTGTCTTCTTCCTTCATTGATTCTTTTTCATTATTATAATTATTTACAGATGATTCTTCTAAGTGATTGAGATTGGGATAATCATTTGGGTGTAAAATCTGATTGTTTACTGGTTCTTGGTCTACTTCTGCTTCTGATTCATGCTCTGATTGTTGTTCTGTTTGTTGCTCTGTTTCTATGGTCTTATGAATAGATTTTGGATTTACTGAGGACTTGCTTGATTGTTCAGTTGGTGCTAATTGATCTTTGTTTTGCATAGTTTCTGGGTCTTGTGGTCGTTGTTGTAGGGACATGTCTTTAGCTGGCTTGACATGGGTGACATGGAACCACGGATCTTTTCCTTCAATTTTGATTGCACTTGGAGTTGTTAATATTATTTGGAAAGGTCCAAGCCATTTGGGTTCTAACACAGTCTTCCTAGCGAAGTTTCTGGTGTAAACATAATCTCCGGGTTGGAAGTTGTGTAGATCAAAATCAAAAGGTACTCTTTGATGTATCAAGCCTAATTTGTGAAGTTGATTTAATCGTTGCTTGAGCAATTTGATATATTCATATAGCTTGCATTCCATACCTAGGTGTGATAATTTGTGAATGCTTTGAGGTGCTTTGCCATGGAATGGTGGATGTCCATACAGCATTTCAAATGGTGAAATATGTGTGATGCTGTTGGGTTGGCTTCTTAGGTGGAATAGTGCTAATGGCAATGCATCAGGCCATTTCATATGAGATTCTGCACATAATTTTGCTATAAGATTTTTTAGACTTTTATTCACTCGTTCAATCTGCCCGCTGGACTGGGGTCTAAATATTGAGTGAAGATGTCTCTTAATTCCTAATATTTCATAAACTGTAGCTAGAATCTTATTTGTGAAATGGGACCCAGAATCTGATGCAATATGTAATGGTATAGAGAATCTAGGTATTAATTCTCTTAGTAAGATTTTCACAACAAAAGCTGAGGTGTTATGCTTTGCTGGAAAAGCTTCTGGCCATTTAGTTAATCTATCCACTATTACTAAAGCATATCTATAACCATTACTCCTTGGCATTGTGATGTAATCAATTTGTAAGCATTCAAATGGTGTGTAAGCTAAAGGTTTTCCTCCCAGACTATGAACTTTTGTGATTGTCTGGTTGTAATGCATACAAATTTTGCACCTCTGTGAAATTCTCATAGCAACTTCATATATGCCCCTTGCATTCCAATACCTATTTATAGAATCTGCCATGCCCAGAGTTCCATAATGCCCTTTCTGGTGTAGTGCATTGCAAAATGTGTAATATAAGGATTTAGGTAACATCGGTTTTCCATTTGCTCCTAACCAAACTCCGTTAACAAGGTATGCACCGTGATGTTTCTTCCAATCCTTCACTTCCTTTGGGGAGTATGCATTTTTTAGATCTTCTTCCTCCACCAAAGATAAGTTCAGAATTGTCAGAGGTCCATATCTTGCTACATATCTGGCTCGTTTGTTCCCTAATTCGATTGGTCCTTGGGTTTTTGTATGAGCTTTGCAATGGATTACTGACACTTGGGCTGGTAATTGGATTGCATCCAACAACTGATTAATTAAATTGCCATATGCTATTTGTTTGCCATTTGATGTAATGAAACCTCGATTTTTCCAAATTATGGCAGAATGATGGACGCTCGAAAAAGCATAACGAGATGTTAGCTTTTAGATTTTCTGCAATTTTTAGAGCGTAGATTAAGCCCATTAATTCTGCTCCTTGAGCACTCATGGTAGATGGTAATGATGAGTACCAAAGGGTTTCAGAGGCTGTCACTACAGCTGCTCTGGTATATCTCTGATTGCCTACTACATATGATGATCCATCTGTGAATAAGGTAATATCAGGGTCTTTCATTGGCTTATCGTCTAAATCAGGTCTTGTTTTATGCATGATGTTAAGTGCATCTTCACAGATGTGTAGACTTTCTCCTTCCAGAGGTAAATCTGGAATCAGAGTTGCAGGATTTATGTTTCTGCACCGGTGAAAAGTTATATTTTCACTAGCCAACAGAATCGCTTGGTATCTTGATAATCTCTGAGAAGTGAATGCCTGTAAGTTGGTGTTTCTTAAAGTAGATTCCACTTGGTGTTGGGAAAATACTTTCAGTTCACTCCCTAATACCAAGGATGAAGATTTTCTAATCATGATGGCTACAGCAGCTATGGCTTTTAAACAACTAGGCATACCACAAATCACTGAATCTAACTTAGAGCTGTAGTAAGCAATTGGTCTATTTCCAAATGTTTGTGTGAGAACACTAGAGGCTATCCCTTTGTCTTCATGCACATATAGTAGGAATGGTTTGTCATGATCAGGGATACCTAGGGCTGGAGCTGATAGAGTAAGTGATTTCAATTTCTCTAATGCATGGATATGTTCTTTATTCAGCTTTAACGGTTCTGGAACTTCCTTCTTGGTTAGCTCTATCAGAGGTCTTGCGATGTAAGCATAACCTGGAATCCAGTTTCTATAGAAGCTCGTTATTCCTATGATTGCCCTGAGTTGCTTTTTGGTCTTAGGCAAACTCAAATTTTGTATATCTTGTGTTCTCTTTTTGGAAATTTTTCTGGAGCCTTTCTCTAGGATGAATCCTAAATAATTTACTTTTTCCTTTACGAATTGAAGTTTCGATTTGGAAATTTTATGGCCCCTTTTGCCTAGCTCTTTGATCAAGTGTACGCTATCAGTGTAACAGACTTCAGCAGATGGTGACATTAGCAGCATGTCATCAACATAATGTACCATTTTGCTGTCAAGGAATGTTATCGACTCAAGGTCTCTCTGCAGAATTTGGCAAAAGAGTGAAGCTGAATCTGCAAATCCCTGGGGCAAATGCGTCCAGAAGACAGATTTACCCTCCCAGGAGAAAGCGAACAGCTTCTGGCTGTCTCTGTGCAGGGGAACAGAGAAGTATGCAGAGCTCAGGTCCAGAACAGTAAACCAAGCAGCTTCAGGTGGAATTGCTGCAATGATTTGCGATGGACTTGGTACCACGGCATAGGTCTTTTGCACATGGTCATTTATTGCTCTTAGATCTTGAACTAAACGCCATTGAGTCTTTCCATCAGGAGATAATTTTGCTTTCTTTATTGGCATGATTGGTGTATTGTATTGCGAAAATCCATATTTTAATATGCCCTGCTCCAATAAACTCTCTATGATGGGTTTCACTCCTTCTATCGCCTCTTGACTAAGTCTGAACTGAGGAATTCTTGGAGGTAAGCCTTCTTTCACCTCTATCTTTACTGGTTCCGCTGACAATATCCTGCCCACCTCATTTGAATTTTTAGCCCACACATAATCTGGAATATCATCTGGAACCTCATATATGTTATCAGTTAATTGGAATGATGGTTCCTCACTACATGTGTCTAAAAATAAAATGGGATGGTGTTTCAGAGATCTCTTAGGTATGTGTAAATAAATTTGTCCATCCGGTTGACATTGGATGGTTGCAGCCAATTTGCATAGAAGATCTCTTCCCACGAGGTTTGAAGGACATGATGGCATCAATAGGAAGGTGTGTTCAAGAGTCAGAGGTCCAAATTTTAACATTTTAACTTTTAGCTTTGGGACTTGTTGTGCTACCCCAGAAGCTCCTCTTACTCTTAAACTGCCTTGAAATTGACATCCTTCAGGTGGTTCTCGTAGTACGGAACAAGTTGCCCCTGTGTCGAGTAATCCCTCATAGTGTACTCCCCTGATTTCTAAAGTAACTAAGGGTTCTCCACTGTCATTGGACTTCACTGGCACTAAGGGTAATAAAGAATCCTCAGTATTTTGTGTACTCTTGTCATTGATTCTTTGTTGCGTATGGTCTTTTGTTTCTAAACCCAAACTTCCTATAGCACCATTAGGCAAGTTCAGTTTAGAATCCGGATTACAGAAAGCAGGCTTAAAGAGCTTACTCTCATTGAGAGCCTGTAAGTCATTGTCATTATTGCAAATTCCATGTTGGCTTCCATTAAGGGCTTCAGAGATGGAAGTTTGATCTGTTCTATCTTCCACTCTGCTCTTTAAAGAATTGTCAAGCCTCAAATCAGCAATCTCTCCTTCAGTAGTCTCCGGGATTGTATGATAGTTAGATTGTGTTCCCTTCAACACTTCAGGTTCAATTACTGATTCAAAAGCTGACTGTTGTTCCCTATTTTGCCCTACTGTCTTTGTGACTGACATTAGATGATTTTTATTTTTATCAATCACAGTTATGTTATGTTCAGCCACACTGATTGTAGAAGAAGGCAACTGCTCCCTATCTCTTCCCCAAAGTTTAGGATGAAATTCTGTAGCTAAGGGGTTGAGAAAGGTGGATTTTGACTTTCCTACACAGCTGCTATCATCTTTTAAATCAGTGGGTCGTTTCTTTAAAATCAAGTTCTTGCCAATCTCTAGACTTTTTTGCTCTTTAACCTCTAACTGTGACCTTGTGTCTAAAGCAATTGCATGGGAAAGAACTGTTGCATCTAATTCTAAACTCGTTTGAAAATTTTCTTGATGTGATTCTTTGCAATGGTTTGATTCATGCTTCCCACCCAATGTGTGTGATATGGAATGAGAAAGCTGATCCCTTATGTAATCATCCTCCTTAATGCCAAAGATTTCTTTGCGCATTTGCATTATGTCTTCCCATTGCTCATTATCTACCACAGACCTATGTGTATCCTCTGTGTAGATTACTTTAGACACCTTTTCTATTTTGCCTCGATTTCTCATTTTGCTTCCCTCAATTCTCTTAGACTCTGTCACACCCAAATTACACTGATTGATAGGTTTTAAATTAAAAATCTCGATTCATAATGATTTTTTCGGTTTTGTGCCCATTTGTATATATCTCTCCATATCATCTAACGAAGGTGTTTGACTGTACTTTTTGCATGTGTGATTGCAGCAAGTATCTGTATGTTTTTCTTGATTATATCTATTTGATTAATTATTTCTAGCCCACTTTGAATTATAAAATGTTTTTCTATTATCTCTTTGATTATTGGGTTTTGAAAAATCAATTTGTTGCTTATATCTACAAAAACGAATCACGTGCCCGATTTTCCCACACAAGTAGCATCGGGGTGCTGATTTTGATTTTGGGGTGCTGTTGGCAGGTTGTCTAAACTGGTTTCTACTCGTTTGAAGAGCAAAATTCTTCACCTCTTCGATTTCTTTCTCCCGTCTGGACTTTTCCAATTGCCTCTTCAAGTCTGCTATGATCTCATCTTTCTCATTGTCAGATTGCCTAGCCATTCTCACTTCTTTCTGTTTGGAATCATGTATATATGCTGCATGATTCCTAATATCCTCCAGTGGTAATGATTCCCACTGTGGACAACTTTGCCTGAAGTAATTTTGTATCGGGATTGAGGTTCCCTTTACAAATTGTCTCCTTATATGATCGATCATACCCTGGGAATGAGTATCTCTAAGACCTAATATCGTTTCAGCAGCTTCAATAACTCTGTCTAGAAAACTGCTCGGTGCTCTTCTTCCCCTTGCCTCAGTTTCTCAAATTTTTGCCATGCAGAACTCGCTCATAAAACGGAAGCAAATAGCAGAGTGGATTAGAAACCAAAATCCTACCATATGTTGTCTACAAGAAACACATATGAGGCGGGTGGACATACACAAGTTCAAGGTTAAGGGCTTGAGCAAAATCTTTTGGGCGTCAAATGAAGAAAAGAAGGCAGGAGTGGCTATTATGATCTCTGACAAAGCCAAAGTAAAAATAGATATGATTAAAAAAGACAGGGAAGGTCATTACATCCTGATTAAAGGCAGTATAAACAATGAGGAAATAACACTGCTCAATATATATGCACCAAGTGGTATAGCATCCAAATTCATAAAGGAGAAACTGGCAGAGCTCAAGAAGGAAATAGACAGTAAAACCATAATAGTGGGAGATCTAAATATTCCTCTTTCAGATCTAGATAAATCAAACCAAAAAATAAATAAGAAAGAGGTAAGAGAGATGAATGAAGTCCTAGAAAAATTA
>NW_025386870.1:0-5647 GCF_016433145.1 Gracilinanus agilis
TATATATATATATATAAATGTTTCTACCTTTCTCATAAAATATAGTAAAGAAAGGTGTAATTAGAAACATTGAATTTTGAAATTATGAAACTATTTATTGAACTCAGAATAGAATATAATACAAAAATGTTAAAACATTTGAAATCCCAAATGCACCTGTGGCCATCACTGCCTCCCTGGCTTGCTGCAGAACCCACCAGGAGGCTACGGCGCCCACTTTGGGAATCACTGATTAAGAGATATAAGCACTTTGAACTGAGAAAAGACAAGAAAAAATAGGGTCAAGTGATCTAATTCTAAGCTTCATTTTTTGTGTGTTTTATTATGGAAAAAAAGCATAAGAATTATTCCAGATTAAAACACACATGTGCATATGTATACATCTATATAGTTATCAGGCTGAAAAACTGATTAGATATGCAGAGGTGATTAAGAGAGGAAAGAAAAAGTTAACTAGGTTGATGATAATGCCCTCAATAGTGAGGGAAGTTTGGAGAAGAAGACACTTAAAGGGAAAATGTTTTTTTATTTTGCTATCATGTATGTTTTTTCAGAAAGCCCATCATTAAGAATTTATCACCAAGCCCCTAAATCTCTTCCTTTCACTTTCACAGAGTCATACTCTTTAATTAAAGATTGGGGAAAATCAAAACAAAACAAAAGAAATCAACAAAGCTAACCAATGGGAAGATTATATATATATATATATATATATGTACATATATATATATATATATATATTTATACACACACACACACAGACAGACAGAGACAGAGAACAGGGAGTGAATTGCATTTGATAGGATGATATAAAAAATTAAGGGATAAGAAGAGGAATACACTGGGAAAAGAGAAAAGGAGAGAAAGTTGGAGGTAAATTGGTTCATATAAGGAGGCATTTAAGAATCAATACAGTGGAAGGGTAGATGGAAGTGGTGGTGGGCAATGCTTGAACCTTACTTTCATCAGAAATGGCACTAAGTGGGAATAGCATTCACACAGTTAGGTATATAATATATATCTTATCTGAAGGAAAGTAAAAAGTGCAGGGTAAATAAAAAAGACGGGGGCAGACAAAAGGGAAGAGGGATTCAGGGAGGTAGGTGAACAGAAGCAAAACATTTGTGAACAGAAAAGGCTAAAAGGAGAGAAAGAGAAGGATAAAAAGAAGAAAAATAAGATGGACAGAAACAAACAGTTAGCAATCAATCATAACTGTGAATATGAATGAGATGAACTCAACTATAAAATGGAAGAGGATGACACAGCGTATTAAAAGCTAAAATCCCACATTATGCTGTATACAAGAAACTAATTTTTAGCAGAGAGACAGACCCAAAGTAAAGGTAAAAGGCTGGAGCAAAATCTACTAGGTGAGCTATAGTTAAAAAAGCAAGAGTAGCAATTTTGATCTTAGATAAAGCAAAAATGAAAACTGATCTACTTAAAAGAGATAAGGGAGGACATTCCATATTGATGAAAGGAATCATAGATTTTGAAGTAATATCACCAAATGGCATAGCATCCAAATTCCTAAAGAAGAAATTAAATGTGTTACAAGAGGAAATAGACAATAAGAATGTATTAATGGGGGATAATAACTTTCTCCTCTCAGAATTAGATAAACCAAACAAAAAAAAGGCCAATAAATAAGTTAAGGAGGAGAATAGAATTTTAGAAAAGTTAGACTTGATAGACCTCTAGAGAAAACTGAATGGGAGGATAAAGAAATATACCTTTTTCCTTAGCCATATTTTTGCACCTTCACAAAAACTGATTATAAAATAGGGCATAAAAATCTCACAACTAAATGCAGAAGAGCAGAACTACTAAATGCTTCTTTTCTTTACCATAATGCTATAAAAATTATACTGAATAAAGGACTAGAGAAAAAAAGCCTAAAATTAATTGGAAACTAAAAGCAAACCAATCATTATATTATATGTAGAACTTTAATCTATAATTTCTCATCTCTGCAATGGAGAAATTATTTTTTTGTCTCTTCTTTAGAGTCAACTTTGGTTATAATGTCACATGTAATGTTATATAATATTACTTTTTTCTTGTTATAATAATTGTTTGTACTACTTTTATGATTCTGCTAACTTTGTATCAGCTCAAGTAAGTTTTTTTATGCTTTTCTATATTTATAATATTCATTTTTTCTAGGCACACTAGAATGCTATTACATTTATGTGGCACAACTTGTTCAGCCATTCACCAATCAATGGTCATATATTTTGTTTCCAGTTCTTTTCTATTATAAAAGTACTGGTATTAATATTTTGGTTCAGATGAAAAGTTTATTTTCATCATTGACCTCCTTGGAGAATATACATTTTGGGAATGATTGAATCAATTCATAGCTCTACCAAAAGTGCATTTACAATTGACTTTTCACAAACCCTTTTGGATTTTCCATATGTATATGATCTTTATCAGTTTGCTGGGTATGATGTGAAGCGTGAGAGTTATCTTGTCACTTTTCTTACCATTAGGAGTTTAGAGCATTGTTCCATATGTATGTTAATATTTTCATGTATCTTCTCTTTCCAGCTCAATATTACTTCTTCAAGGAAATAGAAAATCTCTTTAAAGTAGGGTGGCAAGTGGATCTACTTGACAGTCAATCACATCTGGCTTAAAGTTATCAAGACATGACTTTTAATCAAGAGAAAATAATTCCTAAATGCTGTGAAAAAGGTAGAAACAAAAACAAACAAAAAAAAAGATTAGAGTCAGTGCTGTCCCCAAGTATGTGAAACATTTTGTTCCTTGACCAAACATGTGTTTACAATAATGATTTCTCTTTCATCTGCTACTCTCTCAAAGGGAGATTTTTCTCTACCATCACTAGGAGGACAATATGTCTGGAAAGGTCCTTTGGAACTGATCCAGACAATGTTTGCCTCCAAGAACGAATGAATCCAAGCTCTTCAAGTAAGATGGAAGTGTTCTAATTGTGTTCACTCAAAGGCATATTTATACTGCTGCTGAAAGAGCCTGGAAGGCTTGGTGGCCTAAGTATTTTGCACAAAGTCCAGGGACATAGTTGCCCTGACTCTTTTGTAGCATTTAAATATATCTATGTTCATTAATTCTCCTACGTCTCTTTGTACTTAGGAGAGGCAACATAGTTTAGTGATTGGATAGGACACTGCACCCAATTGGAGTCAAGAAGACCTGGGTTTAAATCCTGGCTTAGATACTCACTAGTTGTATGATGCTGGGCAAATTGCCTAATCTCTCAGTGCCGCAGTTTCCAAAACTTAAAAATGAGGATTTTGGTTGCCAAAGTCCTTTCCAGCTCTGAATTATTACATCACTTTGTGCATTTTTGTTTTATTTACCAAAGTAGAAAGTAAACCTCTTCAAAGCAGGGGCCATGCCTTTTTTTTAGAGATTGTGGTTCATATATCCCATACTCTCTCATTATATCAGTGGGAGCTAGCTCATGGCTATATACACTTGGTTCTTAATAAATATATATTGACCTTGCTTGTAAGCTGGAGAAAAATCTCATCTTTTTTCTAAGGAGGCCTTTATAAGCATGGGCAAATTGCTCTGTTTTCTAAAGGTGGTTTCTAATCTCTTTTCAGAATTTAACCCTGTTCCTAAGGTTTTCTGTGCCAGAAAGCCAGCCAACAGAGTAGACACAAACCTTGATAGCCCCAACCCTTGTGTGAGTCCTTACTCAAAAATGAACCAAATGAGTTCATTTGGTCAAGGCTTTGGTGCTACTGAGTTTCATAACTGGGAACAGTATGATCTAGAAGAAAGAGCATTGATCCAGGAGACAGGCAGCCTGGTTCTGTTCTTGGCCAAGAATTCTGTGTGGTTTTAATAAGTTATCCCCTGTCACCCCTGGTTTTTTTCTTGCCTATAACAATGTGGATAACAATAGTATCTTCTTTCTCATTTATTACCTCTCAGAGATATTATGAGGACAGGTAGTACTCTAGACTCTTCCTTATGTTCACCTAAAAATTTGTGTTACATGAATAAACAATTAATTTTTTAATAGTACAACCTCAATTTCTCCACTTCTAAACCAGGCTTTAGTTGCCCTCTGTATGTGAGTACACACAAATCATTTAGCAGTGGAAAAGGACTATTAGCTCATCCACTTCACCCTCTCCCAGCATGGGCTTTGCTCTGGAATAGTTTCCCTCTTGCTACCAATCCTGGGCATGCTAACAAAGAAATTTCAAACTGTTGTTTCCCTTCTGTTGTTAGTGATGATAGGGCAAGCTCCCATAACTCTCCTAGACAAGGGAGGTGAGAAGGGACTATCGCTTACTCACTGGCTTGCTGTATTTGTTCTTCTTAATGATAGACTAAAAGAAAACAGATGGTTGCAGCCATGACGTCTTGATTCCAAATAGCTCTTGAGCTAAATGTTTCCCAACTAGTCGATGTGTCAGGATACACCAGGGTGTCACTAAGACCTCACTAGTCTTTGTGTGCCATGGCAAACTAGGTATTCCCTCCAGTTCTCTTCTTGGTTCTGAGTCAACCTAAAACAATGATGGGAAGTAAGAGATTAATCCAAATTTCATATGAGGATTGGGGGAAGGAACTAGGCATCTTTAGCTTAGTCTGATAAAATGGAGACATAGCAATTATGAAGTATTTGAAGGGCTGTCACGTGAAGAATTGAACTGTTTTGTTCTAGTTAGCCCCATTAGAACAGGCTAGGAACACTGGGTGGGAGGTACAAAGAGACAAATTTAGGCTTGCTGTAAAGAAAATTTACCTAATAATTCATATTTTCCAAAAGTGGGATGAGTTTCTTCAAGAGGTAGTAGGTTTCTCTTCACTAGAGGCTGTCAAAGAAAGGCTGGAGAACCATATGTTAGAGAGGAGACATTATATAGGTTTGAGTTGGACTAGTTGCTAAACTCTCTTCCACTTCTAAATTTCTGTGAATTGTCAGGGACACAACCAGGACTGGCCAATAGATCATAAATATAATAGAGGAGAAAGGGCCTCAAAACCTATTTATTCTAATCCCTTTACTTTCCAGAAAAGGAAGCAACTGAGGCATAGAAAGCAAATGACCTTCCCAAGGTCACTCTAAAAGTGTTATCAGAGACTGGATTGAAATTCATGTCTTCTGACTGGAGATTTAGTCTTCCTTCTTCCCAAAGCTGAGAATGACACCCATGGTTAGTGTTTTTTCAACTACACTCTGTAGTTCCCAAGTATATTCTTGTCAAAGGCTTACTGTTATATTAATTCTCTCAAATAGCATCATTTCCTTATGTAAAATGTTTGGTCTCTGAGCACACTGATTTAGAAATATTTATAAGATTTTTCTGTAACCAATCAATTAATCAGTTTGTGATGGAAGTACCTACTATGTGTTATGCACTGTGTTAAGGATATAAGGACCAAGGTATAACATTTCTTGCCATGACTGTGTTTGCATTGCAATGCAGAGAAATATACACACACACATAGATGTATATTTCTGCATATATTTATATACACACTTCTATCTATCTATCTATCTATCTATCTATCTATCTACAAAACAAACATTAGAAAATTTAAATACAAGCTTTTCAGGGAGGTGTTTACTAATTGGAAAGATTAGGAAAAGTTTGAGTATAAGGTGGTTTTTTCATATATATATATATATATA